>NC_051423.1:11853824-11858824 GCF_015228065.2 Penaeus monodon | reverse complement strand
ATAATTAATAATATATATTATTTATTAAAATTATATATATACAGTAATATAATATATATATATTATATTTATGTGTGGTATGTATAGTAAAACACATGTAGGTTTATAAATACAAAATTATTTTACAATACATATGTGTGTTGTGTGTGGGTGTGTGTGTGTGTGGTTGGGGTTGGTTGTGTGTGTGTGTGTGTGGGGGCGCACGCGCGTGCGCCAGTGTGTCTGTGCTTAT
This sequence comes from Penaeus monodon, assembly GCF_015228065.2. Taxonomy (NCBI): domain Eukaryota; kingdom Metazoa; phylum Arthropoda; class Malacostraca; order Decapoda; family Penaeidae; genus Penaeus; species Penaeus monodon. The sequence goes on along the minus strand of NC_051423.1, from coordinate 11,858,592 downwards.
GTAGGAATAATATAAATTATATGTCTAAAAAAAATTATATACATGACAGAGAGAAGGAAGAAGAGAAAAGAGAGAAGAGAGAGAAAGAGAGAGAGAGAAGAAAAAGAGAGAGAGAAGAGAAAAGAGAGAGAGAAAAAGGAAAAGAGGAGGAGGAGTTTTTTGGTTTTGAATTTTTTGTATTTCATTTTTTTTGATATTTATCTTAACATCTTTTCGATGAAGCCCCATATTTGTATTTCCCAAAAAATCCTTCGAAATTTTAAAATTTTTACTTTGTATCATATGGGGGTAAAATAATGTAGAAAATTTTTTGTTTCCGTACATTTTTTTTAAAAACCTTTTTTAAAATAAAACGGATAATTTCCCTAGAAATTTTTTTAAAAATCTTATCGTATTGGGAAATTTTTATAAACGTTTATGGTTTTTTGTTTTTTCCCCCAAAAATTTCACCCTAAGTCCCTTCGGGAGGATGAACCCCCCGGCCTCGGTTATGCCCACGCTCTACCACTGAGTATAAAGGGCCTTCGGGTTTAAAAAATTAGCCCTTTTGAGATTCCACTTGAAACACCATTTTATCATGCGAAATTTGTTTGGGTTAATTTTTTTGAGGAGCTCAAATGCAAGGATTTTTATATGTAAGAACTAAAAACAATAAAGCGCAAAATTAAATGTATTTAATTCCAGGGTTTTTTTCTCTTGATATAAGGCAATGTGCCCGGGTCCCCTTTGGAACTGTTTTTCACGTAATGATGTTAGTTTTTCGCCCGTTACGCACACCGCCATGTTCACGGAACCATTTCTAGCCCCCTTTGCCTGCTGACAGCTAAAATTGGTTGCTGAAAAAAATTTTTCTCTGTCATCAAAAGTATAAATGGAAAAGAAAACGCGTTGCGGCTGTGGCATGCAAAATACAATATACTATAAATACACACATTTCACTTCACCACACACCATCCCAATAAATACATATAGTAATTTTTAAATTATGTGGGTGGGTGTTTGCTGGTTCCTTTTTTGCATGTATGTTGTAGGGTTTATAAATACATAAACTAAATAAATATATAATATTATAATATATATAAATATATATAATTATATATTATATATATTGTTATATATTATATATATAATATATTTAAATTATATATATATGTATAACTATTTGAATTAAAACATATAAAACAATATAAATAGTATCAAATATATTTTGTATATATAATATATTATACAAAAAATCACTCACTCATTATGGTAAAACAAAGGACTTGTAAGGGTCATATCATAGAATGTAACTGGAACGGTTTTACATTTTCTTCTCGCAAACCCAAGTAATAGCGAAAAGTTTTTTTTAAAAATAAATTAAAATTTATTAAAAAAAATTGGGATTGTATATGTCAGGATGGCGAGTGGTCTAAGGCGCCAGACCAAGGGAAAATTCCCTTCCCATAGAAGGGCCATGGGCTTTTGGCCTCTCTGAGGGCGTGGGTTCGAATCCCCCCTTTTGACAGTCTTTTTGATTAGATACTTTCGCAAGACATATTTTGGGTAATCACCACACTTCAAAAGAAAAAGTATAACATATATAAAATATAAATATTAATATTAAATTAATATATACAATACATTACATTAAAATAACTATACAAAACATTACAATAATTTTACATAAACAATACATTAAAACATACAAATACATACAACACACACAACACAAAAACACCCACACAACACACACACACACACCACACACACAACCCCCAACACACCACAAACACAATATAATAATAAAGATAAATTTTAAAACACACACACACACACATGATTATTTACATAAATATATATGTTATAAATATATATATTATATATATATAATAATTTTAAAATATATAAAATACCAACACAACCACACACCACACACACAACAACATACACACACACACCACAACACACATTATATATATATATATATAATATATATAATATATATTATTTTTATATATATATATATAATATTGGTGTATTATTTTATTTTATGGTATATAATTAAAAAATATAATATAATAATTTTATATATATTATTTAAAAATTTTATATATATATTATTGTTTGTGTGTGTGTGTTTTTGTGTGTGTGTGTGTATTATTATTACATATAATTTCTATATTTTATATATATATATATAATATTTATATATATATATATATATATTACACACAATATATCATATATTTAAAAATAATATTATATATTTTATATATATATTTTAATTTTTAAATTTTTATATTTATATAAGTACATCATACATTAATCATTATAATATAAAATCATACATAAAAATATAAATACATACATCATAAATGCATACATATAAAAACAAACAACACACACACACACACACAACACACACACCACACACACCACACACACACACACAAAACCCCCACACACACACACCACACACACACACACACAACGTTTTGCCTATCTATCCCATAGTAAATTTAGTGTTTAATCAGGGTGGATAATGCCAATATCACGGAATTTACTTGTTTTTTTGATTGAATTATATAAATAATCAAGAACACAGCATTTTTATTGGTATTTTTGAGCCTGTAAAATTATATATAGGGGACGATGATTTTAAAAAAACCCAAGTCAATACTAATCATAGATTCGGACACGGAAATTATTGCCAAGTCTTCCGTACCGCCCTGATAGAGTCAAAGATTGCTAAAAAGACAAACATTTTTTTTACCTTTTAAATTAACAAATCAAAAAAATTACAAAGCGATTGTAGAAAAAGAAAAATAAAACCCCCCAGACTACTAACATTTTCATTTAAAAAATCGCGTTTTTTCTGGTGGTAAAGTTTTAACATTTTTATCAAGGTAGAGGCGCAAATTGATGCAAAACCCAAAAAATTTCAAAGGTTCCAATATTGCCCCGCAAAATGTCGCAAAATTGCACGTGTTTTGGGGTTTTGGGAAATGCTACGTGTGCGGGGGATAAGTGTATATTACCACATACATGCTATACACTACATATGCATATATATACATAACATGAAACATTATATACACACACACGCAACAATAATATATATTATATATAAATATTAAAATATATATATATATATATATAAATTTATATATTATATTATTATGTGTATAATCAACATCACACACACATATAATTTTAATAATATAATATTATATAATAAATAATATTTATATATATATTATATAATATATATAATATACTATGTATTATGTTTTGTGTGTGGTAGACACAAGTACAAACTATCTTTTACATAATAATATATATATATAATATATAAAATATATACATTTTAAAATATAATATATAAATTTAAATAATTAAATCATAATATACATAAAATTCATTATATATATATAAATATATATAATATTAATATGTATATGCTAAACACACCACACCCACCACACAACACACACCACACACACACACCACACACACACACACACAGCACCCACACTGCACACACACTCACACACAACCACACACACATAATATTAATATATACATACACACTACATACATAATGCACACATTCATACATACACACACACATACACACGTACACACACACAGACACACCACATACACACACACACAGCATATATATATGCAAATATATACGCATACATATACCTGTACATTTCATCCAACTGAAACTACAATAGTATCATGCTGTGCCCACGGCGGCTCAAACATGAACCTACCGTTTAATAATAATAATAATATATATATATTATCTAATATATATATATATATATATGTTATGTATGTATGTATGTACTATACCACACACACACACACACTACAACACAACACACACGCACACACACACCACCAAACACGCGCAATGCGTACACATACATACATTATTATATACTTATATACAATTATAAAACCACATATACGTGAAAATACACAAAGGCGACACCTCAGAAAGACATGCACTACATATACCTAAATGTCTTTCATCTAAGCGGGAAGCGAAATCATTTACGTAACTAAGACGACTCACTTGTCCTGCCTTCAGGAGGATCGAACTCCCTCCTCTGGTTTACTAGACCAGCGCTCTAGCCACTGACTATGAAGGCCCATATATGGGACAGGCTTCTCTTAAAAATTTTTTGGTTCTTAAAACAAGATGTTCCAAATTAGTCTTTTTTTTTATTATTAATTATTATCACAGTAAAGACGTCTTTATTATTTGCATGGTATATACATATTATGTGCATATACTATATTATATACATGTATATATATATGTATATATAGATATATGTTTAATGGTCAAATATGTATATTTATATATATTAATATATATATTATATATATATATAGAATATAATTTTACACAGATAATAGATAGATATATGCAACTACGTGTATATGTACCATATATCCTAAAATATATTGAAACACCTATAACCAAGAAACAAACAAATAGATACCACATAGACATACTCACACACACACACAATGAGAACACACACACACACACACACACACACACACATCGACACACACACAACCAGACACACACACACCAGGCACACAACACCACACACCCACACACACTCCAAATACTCATCTCATCATCATCTCATCATCATCATCATCATCATCATCATCATCATCCATCATCATCATCATCTCCTCACCATCAACCTGAATCAATCCACTATAGGACGTAGGCCTCGTCCCAATCATTTCT
>NC_051423.1:11838824-11848824 GCF_015228065.2 Penaeus monodon | reverse complement strand
CAATTAACTCAGCAAACTTATTCTAGGAAATACTTAATGATTACATACAAAACACAAACTTATTCTTACGCTCTACCGGAAATTAACAATCATCATCACTGTTAAGTCACACTTCCGTAGAGCTGAGTCTCGTAAAAGTAATCATAATTCCTTTACTCTCTATGCTAACATCAATATATTCAGTACAACTTAGAATTCAATCTATATGTCTTCAATTATATCATTCTTCAAACTGACAATCACATCTATAATATTCCATTATATAATTATTACTTCTAAACTGAACGTAGTCATATACAATTCTTGGTCCTTTATATAGTCCATACATCAATTCAAGAAATACTTATAAACTACTATACACATTTTCCATTAGGCACATTCCCGTCCACCATGTTTCCCCCCTTAAACAGAAACACTTAAAAACTGCTTCAATAGGGCTTTTACCCAAAAATGCCCCAAAGTGCATGGCTGCAGTGCTACCAAGGGATGACTTTCAAGACCAACTCCCAAACTCCTACTCTACCGTTGGTCCTGTCTCGACCCCGTCTTTTATTCCCCGCTATGGGCCCCTTCCTGTCACACCCTTAGCAGTTATCATGAATAAATTATAATTTTCTCTTCACTTATTGAAAACTATCTGTGTCCAGACTTTCCTATGTCCTCCAGCAATTTTCAGCACTGTATTTATCCTTAACTTTTGTCCTATCTGCCTTCCGTTTATTTTCTTGATACCCGACTTGCATATTGTGATTATCTAGGTGATCGTCTCAACTAGTTTGTTTTTCGTATTCGTGGCTTCTAGAACTTCTGTTTAAGTCATGGCGTGAACCACGCGCCTCAGTTTTGACGTCTGGGTCTCTTTCCTGTTTACATCTTTTCATCTGACCATTTTTTCCCTGGGATTTCGCCCTCACTTCGCCGTATTGTTTCTATTTTCTGATGTTGCGACCGGATGTGCGTCCGCTCTGCTCGTGTTGTTTACGATTTAATGCGTTATCTGTCCACGACATTACCCTCCCCTTTTGAGATGAGGCTGAGTCCCTGCAGCCTGAGGGGTGGAGAGGGGGGCCAAGGAGGAAGGGAGGAGATCCATGGCGTCGTCCCCTGAGCAGGCGTCTGGGCAGTTGCGGAAGCATCGGTCGCGAACGTCGCCATAACGGCAACCCTCCAGCACACAGCTCAGATGAGAGAGGACGAAAGAACCTAGTCCTCCCATAACTGCAATGGCCAGTAGGTGCGTAGTGATAGGTCGTCCTCTAGGGGCTGGAATGCGTGGCGAAGTTTCATAGTCACGCAATGCAGGTCTGTGGCTTCACCTTCGACTCCGGCTTGCACAGAAAGGATCTCCAGTTTAGGTGTGGGGGGCGGGGCGGATGCCAGAAAACGGGCGGACTAACTGCATTCGGAAGAGGTAGAGTTGAGGACGGCTGTATTGTAGGTACCGCAGCCCCCTGTGTCGTACTGTGGGCAGGAACAACAAAGGTATACTCACTTCCTGGCGGAGCAGACCGGTTAGTACAAGGAACCAAACCAGTCAGTTGGAGTCGGGTTCGGGTTTCCATGTTGACCAGGGCAAGCGACAGACAATTGAGAGGCTCGGGAATTACGTATAAAAATGAAACCCTTCAACAGGATTAACTGCGGCAAAAGTGGCGAATCATACAGAGTCACAATTAGACACAGGGTCCTTGTCCCAAGAAAAATCGGGAAAGATAGACGGAACGAAGCTGTGGATTAGGAAAAAATAGGACCAATGTCTGTACATCACATATAACTGGTTGTGTTTTCACAGTTAAACATATCAAGGTCAGAGATCTCTAATTCTTTGTAATAATCTCTGTGTGGCTAATAAAGATGTAAGTTAATTAAAGTAAATGGCAGCGACCATAGAATGGTCAAAGGCCAAATTAGATTACACCTTAGAAGGGAAATGAATAAACTCATGCGAAAACCGCAGCCAAATTTAGCTAACTTGAAGACCAGAGCGACAGAATTTAACCTTAACATCCAAACAGATATTCACTTCTCAGCGACGAAGATCTCAATTCAATTGCATAGTAAAGGAAGCAGCACATGAAGTAGGCGGTAAGAACGTCAAGAAAAGCTCCAATAAGCTCTCGGCAAAAACTAAATAATTTATGCAAAAATGTTGATTATTGAAATTATTGTTAAACAGGGACAAAATAGAATTAGCGGAACTAACAAACACTATAAATAATAAAAAGAGAGATATATGGATATTCCGCAAGCAAATAATAAATGAAACAGTGATCGCAGGTGCCAGCAAGAAAACAGCTAAAAGGAGACTCGGAATAGAGAAAAATCAAATGTACGCTAATCTAATTAAATTAACAAATAGCTAGAATAAGAATCCCAAAAAGAAATCATGCTAAAACAATCAAAATTATCAAATTAATTAGAACTATTAAACTTTACGAACTTAATCTACAAAGTAAATTAACATTTAAGTAAGAGAACGAAACAAAAGGTTAAAAAAAACTTGGAAATTGGGGCTAAAAAGGGGTAAAAATAAAACAGAAATAGCAAGGGAAATGTAGACCGCCTGGACACCCGTCTAAAGTTTGCAACATCTCCCAGAGATTTGGCTGAAGTCAGAAGAACCCTTCGTATAACAACAGTAATACTAATGAGGTCTGATTACCTGTTTATCAAAGTCTGACGGAATGCAACATTGTACAGGCGTTATGCTTTTATTTATGGTATATGTTGCAGCCACAAATAGGAAAATAGATGAATAGATATAAAATAGATAATGGGTGCATAGGCAAAAATAAGAAAAAATCATCAAACAAACTTAAGAGGAAACAGTTTTTAAAATTATACCTTACAAGAAATGCAATGGAACAAAAAATACAAGCAAAAAAAACGCCATTGCATACACAATAAAAAATGCATTCGTTTGAACATTGTGGATTGGGACGACCTGTATTCTGGGGAAAACAACTAAGAAGACGTAGAAAGAGGCACTTTTGGGCAGGGTATGAAATCATATGTAATTTTACATTCACATTTAGAAGAAGCTATATTAAATTTGGTCCTCTCAGATCAGCTATATAGTTTTTATATGTTTGGGAAGAACATTGATATGCAGGATGTGAAGCTCATACTTCTGCATGTGACGTTTTGTGTTACCGCGACGGAACACTATGGCCGCGCACCGTCATAGTACTGTAGTTTTAATGTCTTCTAAGGCCCTTTCCTTAGAAGTCTTTACTAGAAATAGTTGTTACTTTGTAGTCAGTTAATGATGATGCGGGGCCGCGGTAGCCGAATGGTTAGAGCGTCGGACTCAAGACTGTCACGACGGCAATCTGAGTTCGAGGGTTCGAGTCACCGGCCAGTGCGTTGTTCCCTTGGGCAAGGAACTTCACCTCGATTGCCTACCTAGCCACTGGGTGGCCAAGCCAGCCCAAGTCAAGTGCTGGTCCCAAGCCCGGATAAATAGAGAGAATGATTACCTAAAAGGTACCACCGGCACTCTCCGTGGAAAGGAACTGGGGACCCTACCACGTACTCACTCCAAGAGCATCACAACATGAAAACTACAATTAAGTATCATGCTGTGACCACGGCGGCTCAGACATGAACCTACCGTTAAAAGAAGAAGAATGATGATGCATTTGATACAGTACTATGCCACCCTCTCCTATAATAATTTATCTATTCTGGGGGTGATGTGGCCATCATTATCTGCTTAGACATTGCCCTAACGAAAGATCATACCCACATATATATATATATATATATATATATATATATATATATATATATATATATATATATATATTGTTGATAAATAGATAGATAAATAGATAGATAGATAGATAGATAGATATAGATATACGCGTACGCGCGCGTGTGTATGTATGTTTGCTAATGTCATATATAACGAACATTTATAAATACAAACTATTAACGTTGTTTATAGATCTTGCCCTCCATATAGCATTATCAATAATAACACCATTCTAAATAGCGATTAATCAGCTTCCAATATACACAGCATGCTCTTCGCCAGATCACAACCCCTTCAGTCCGCACACACACACGTACCACACTGAAATTCAGTTCCTGAAGTGGCCCAGCAAGGGATGAGACCTTAATCCTATCGATTCAATATGAACCAATTACGTCAATCCCCGGTGGCCGCATGAGAGAACCCAGCAATAATTCCACATATATATCATAAGCGGACGATAGCAGTTCAAATAGAAACCACCTAGCCTATAATACACAAGGAAAACAACGTGCTTTCTATAACCACGCGTCACCACATATCCTCGACAACATACGGGAAATGACTTAACAGCTGCAACATAAGGGAAACCACATAGCTTCTGGAACAGAGAGGAAACTGCATATCTTCTCCATCACACAATATAAGGGATTTATATTCAATCGTATGGGCGTAATTCTCGATGCGGTGGGCGCAGGGTTCCTTCGTTTACGGCCATGAGCCAGGCTTAAATTTAACTTGCGGTAATAATAACTGTATAAGCCTATATAAGATACGGTATCTGCAAAGCGTTGCCATTATTTGCAACTGGAGACACTACTATCAGTACTTATTCACCAAACTTTAATCTACAGAAGCATAAATTCCAGCATTACTGAGGACAAGATACCGAACTTCGAAAAGACGTCATAAAGCGATTTGGGTTCACAACTTATTAGAGAATTTACAACTAATTTATTAACTGTAAAGTATTATATATAGTAAACATGTAAAGTCAATCACATAAATTTATATATCAATAATATAACATCTGAGTTCATAATAATCCAATACAATAATTATACCATATTAAATATCCATCTTTTAACTTGCCGCTTTACTCTAATTGTTAACATACAAACTACATAATATAAATTTAAGCAAGCTGTTATTAATTAACCAATGTCAATGCTTAAAATAGATGTAAGCAGTTAATAAAAGAATTCCTTTCTTCACATACAATGATTGAAATCATAAAAATATTCGTAAACAAATTGAAATACAGAAAATAGTGAGAATTATATTTAGGCAAGATGAATTACTTATACCAAGCAATTTAAAATACTAAGTTAATGTCTTTACACAATTACTAACTTAAACTCAAGATTATCTCCATCAAAAAGTAAATGAGTACGTTCTGAAATGGACATAAAATGTCTTGTGCTTAATCAGGCAATCATAATACTGAATTAATATTGCTAAGCCGCAATTAACTCAAGCAAACTTATTCTAAGAAATACTTAATGATTACATACAAAACACAGACTTATTCTTACGCTCTACCGGAAATTAACAATCATCATCATTGTTAAGTCACACTTCCGTAGAGCTGAGATCTTTTAAAAGTAAATCATTAATTCCTTACTCTCTATGCTAATTTAATATATCAGTACTCTTAGAATTCAAATCTATATGTCTTCAATTATATCATTCTTCAAAATTAACAGTCAAATCTATAATCATTCCATTATATGATTATTTCTTCTAAAATTAACTTAGTCAAATACAATTCTTGGTCCTTTATATAGTCATACATCAATCAAGAAATACCTATAACCTACTTAATCCACATTTTCCATAGCACATTTCCGTCCACCATGTTCCCCCTTAAACAAGAAACACCTAAACTGCTTCAATAGGGCTTACCCAAAAATGCCACCAAAGTAACATGGCTGCAAGGTGCTAGCAGGGATGACTTTCGAAGCCCAACTCCAACTCCAACTCCAACTAGTTGTTTTCGTATTCGTGGCTTCTAGAAGTTTCTGTTAGTCATGGCGTGAACCACGCGCTCAGTTTGACGTCATGGGTCATCTTCCTGTTTACCATTTTTTCATCTGACCATTTTTTCTGGATTTTCGTCCCCACCTTCCTGTGTTGTTCTATTTTTGATGTTGCGACCGGATGGTGTGTCCGCTCTGCCTCGCGTTGTTTACGAGATAATGCGTGTCTTATCCACGACATTACCCTCCCCTTTGATGAGGCTGCGTCCCTGCAGCCTGAGGGGTGGAGAGGGAGGGCCCAGGAGAAACAGCAGGAGAAGGGAGGAGATCCATGGCGTCGTCCCCTGGAGCAGGCGTCTGGGCAGGTGCGGAAGCATCGTCGCGACGTCGCCAGTAACGGCAAACCACTCCCAGCACACAGCTCAGATGAGAGAGGACGAAAGAGGCTAGTCCTCCCATAACTGCAATGGCCAGTAGGTGCGTAGTGGATAGGTCGTCCTCTAGGGGCTGGATGCGGTGGCGAAGTTCATATTCCCGCAGAAGGTCTGTGGCTTCACCTTCACTCCGAGCTTGCACACAAAGGATCTCCAGTTTAGGTGTGGGCGGGGCGGATGCCAAAAAGGTGCGGACTGCAACGGGAAGAGTAGAGTTGAGGACGGCTGTATTGTAGGTAACAGCAGTCCCCTGGGTCGTACTCTGGGCAGGAACAACGAAGGTATCACTCCTGGCAGAGCAGGACTCCGGTAGTACAAGGAAACCAGAACCAGTCAGTTGGAGTCGGGTGCGTGTTCCATGATGACCAGGGCAAGCAACAGACAATTGGAAAGGCTCGGGAGTTATGTATAAAAAGGAGCCTTCAACAGGAATTAACTGCGGGCAAAAAGTGCGAATCAATACACAATTAGACACGGGGTCTTGTCCAAGAAATCGGGAGGATAGACAGGAACGAGCTGTGGATGAGGAAAAAATAGGACCAATGTCTGTACATACATATAAGTGGTTGTGTTTTACACAGTTAAACATATCAAGGTCAGAGATCTCTAATTCTTTGTAATAATCTCTAGTGTGGCTAATAGCAAATAAAGGCTTAACATTAGAAAGGAGAGAGAAAAATCCCTCTCCAGTGGGAATGGGAATCGGACTGGCTTTAAACAAAGTCAAATATCATCTCTGGGTCACCTGCAAGTGGAATCTGAATATAGAGGATAACACCATCCTCAACTGATCTAGGAATCACCTTTATCACATCGTACCACAAGTACAGGTAGTCGGTGGTGACTGGAAAATGGAGTTCCTTGCCACGGTGATAAATATCTTGTAATAATGCAAGCAATTTATCACGTGGGAGTAAATATGGGTCAAGAGAGCCTTTAATGAAGCAAGAAGTGCCCTCTTTAAGTTGGAAACATGAGTGGACATAGACACAAATGCTGTGTGGACCAAGGACGTAAAATGCACTGTTGCAACTGACTGTCTGAGACTAAAATTATCTTTCAGAATATCTTTCACAAGAATCTTTGTATGATTTAATGCAGCTTCCAGATTACTTATACTCTCATTTATAATGGAGATATCTTGTGAGTGGGAATCTAATATCTGATTATGGACATTCACTAACTTCGCCTGTTCTATATAACCATGGCGGAGTTTCTCAATCTGTGAGTGAATACGACCAATACAATGCTGGGTTAAGAGCCATATCTGGAATGGGAATTTATATACTCAAGGGGTTTGTCCATTACCCTTGGGAACTCAGGGAGTCGGGATGAGGATCTTAAGGAGTAAGGATGGGATGGAATAGGTGGTGCAGGATTGGTGATAGGATTAGGAGCGGAAGCGCCAGGAAGTGCCTCACCGGACTTTTCACCTGCAGAAACTTGGTTAGTTCTTTCATGTCTTATATTCACACAATCTCTGTCACTCTCCATACCCATACTATCTTTCCCGTCATCTACATTCTCTAAAGTTAAAGCATCAGCTTCCTCATCAATGTCAATGCCTTCTAGAAGCCAAAAGAAGCCATTCTTCCCATGGAACATTATCTTGTTCCATATGAGAACGTAACGATTCATCTGGCAGTGGGTATGGGCGTCCCACATATGGGTTTCCATCAATAGAAATTTCACTCTCTGCAACAACTTTAACTCGGTCAATGTGCACATTTAAAACCTTACCAGTGCCCAAATTCCTTATCTTCAAAATAACAGGATTAATAATCTTTAGCACTCGGTAGGGACCTACATACAAAGGAGCAAACTTACGTGATTCTCCCGACTTTCTTACATTCTTTATGTACACCCTGTCACCCACAGCAAATGGTCTCTTCAACTTCCTTGGTCCTGGTGCATTGGGGAGGGACATTACAACCTTCCGTTGAACCAACTCAAATACCATGCCTGCTGTTGCTAATAACTTCTGTCTGTAGTCATCAACATTATAGTAGCACCTTCCTGGTCTACAAAACTTAATAAAAGGCAGACATGGGTCTCTCAGGAATGTTAGGAAAAATGGGGTATCGCCAATAACGCGATGGTAGGCCGTGTTATAGGCCAATAAGGCTAGGGGCAACATCTCATCCCAACATGATACATCATCTACCATGGTACGTAAAATTCTTATCAATGATCCATTAAATCTCTCTGCCATACCATTTGCAGCAGGGTGATATTTTTGATGTTGCGACCGGATGGTGTGTCCGCTCTGCCTCGCGTTGTTTACGAGATAATGCGTGTCTTATCCACGACAGAACTGCGACTTCATCGCTGTGCTGACGAGGGTTCGCGAAGACTTGGCGAGGTAGGTGAGCCGGATTGGCGAGTGTGGCGGCGTAGAGGGCGAGGATACATCTTCAGCGACTTCGTCAGGAGGGTAGCACAGGCGTGAGTAGTCAGCACTAAGTAGTATGAAGTGTGTGTGAGTGTGTGTGTGTGTGTGTGTGTGTGTGTGTGTGTGTGTGTGTGTGTGTGTGTGTGTGTGTGTGTGTGTGTGTGTGTGTGTGTGTGTGTGTGTGTGTACATATATATATATACATACATATATATATATATATATATATATATATATATATATATATATATATATATATATATATATATATATAATATATATATATACATATATATATATATATATATATATATATATATATATAATATATATATATATATATATATATATATATATATCGACGGTCACCTTTAGTCAATGAGAGAGTTCTCTCTCGCTCTCTCTCTCTCTCTCTCTCTCTCTCTCTCTCTCTCTCTCTCTCTCTCTCTCTCTCCCTCCTTCCCTCCCTCCCTCGCTCCCTCCCTCCCTCTCTCTCTCTCTCTCTCTCTCTCTCTCTGTCCATATCTCTCTCCATCTCTCTCTCCATCTCTTTCTCTCTCTCCATCTCTCTCTCCATCTCCCTCTCTCTCTGTCTCTCTCTCTGTCTCTCTTTCTCTCTCTCTCTCTCTCTCTCTTTCTCTCTCTCTCTCTCTATTTCATATTTCATAAGACGTGTTTAAAACAATCCACTAATAGGATTTACTCTCTTACTTTTACACAGCCAAAGAGAGATTTCGCCACTTTTTTAACAGTACTGTGTGTAATAAGCAATACACTTGGGAAATCAAGGGAGCTACTATTGAAGCTGGATCATAGGAAATGTGTGTATAAAAAAGAAAAAAAAAGAAAAGAAAAAAAAGCTGAAATGTATTAAGACAGAAATATGAAAGACACATTGACAAGAATATGGTGATTACGTGTATATACTTGTATGTATGTGGTGTGTGCCGTCTCTCTCTCTCTCTCTCTCTCTCTCTCTCTCTCTCTCTCTCTCTCTCTCTCTCTCTCTCTCTCTCTCTCTCTCTCTCTCTCTCTCTCTCTCTCTCTCTCTCTCCATATATACAAACATACATGCCTATGTGTGTTTGCGTTTGTCTGGGTGTATGTGTATACGATTCGCATTCGTGTATGCTGTGTATTCTTTTCGTTTCCAGTACACATTTCTATATTTTGATTGCATGCCTTAATATTTCTTCTATGTTCAGTGATAATCATGATGATGTAATTGATAATGGTAAAGATTACTCACTTCACATGAAGTAACGAATACGAAAAAATCCATTATAACTGGTTGCAGCTCCTATAACAATAACATCGTCATATGAGGGACTATGTAACAGAGCTGTGTGTTCTCTTAGTTGTAGTCAGGCTGTCACTCCTTACCCAGGGGTCATATACATAATCATCTAGTCCATCTATTATGAAAGCACGTCTGTGT
>NC_051423.1:11834095-11838724 GCF_015228065.2 Penaeus monodon | reverse complement strand
AGTTGGTAAGCTGTAGCACATTGCATATCGTTGAGGACAACGCATAAACATAAGATAACTTTGTGTTGTGTGCCAGCGCATGTTGGTATCAGTGGGAATGAGTGAGCGGATCGGAAGGCCAACGCAGCTGCCGCTCAGCCCTGTGATACTCGTTTTTCTCATTGACCTGAAACCCAGCATCAAGAGTTGTTTTCGAGATAAATGGAAGGAACAATGGAGGTATATCTTCAGAAACAAACTGCGAGAGTTTAGATATGACCTTAGCATTTGGGTGACTAGCATCCATCCCAACCAAAAAGTAGTTGTATTAACGAGACTAAGAATCGGGCACACAAGACTGACTCATGGACCGATGATGACTAAAGTGAAGCACTTTGTGAGGATGCCAAGAGCCATTAACGGTCGCACATGTAGTGGAAAGATGTGTGCAACATTCTCAAACCAAAGACATATGAACTTGCCCTCCCCTATATACACTAAAAAATATATTGGGGACGGTTGTGACATAGAGGGTCTTATTAGTTTCCTTAAGGAAACTATTTTTTTTTTTTTTTTTTTTAATTATGCATAATGTTCATGCAATAATTTTTTTACAGTTAGAGCATAATATTCATGCTTTGATTTTTTTTTATTTTATTGCTATTTGCAAGATATTTATTGATAGATTTTTAAAGTTTTAAACATTTTAATATTTTTTATCTACCTAGGTATTCGCTGCTAATGACCTTAGCTGTTATTTCCGAGGCAGATAATTTGAAATAATTAATAATAATCCTGATAGGTTATACTGACGCATTGGTCGAGAACCTAAGCCCAGTGTTCCCGATAGCTAGTAATGTTGATGTTAGGGTCTCCTTTGCCCCTCACTGATATATCTAGCCTAGCCATCCATCACCTTAACAAGATACTTAGGCTCCATGAAGAAATAGCTAAGGATAATTCATCACACAGACAATTCTTCCTTCTCGACAGAGGTATCAACTCCACAGTGTTTACTTTACAATAATTCGTTGTCCACAAACGTTGATTCATGCTGTGGATTAATAACCTCATAGGGAAGGTAGCACATTCCTTTCCGGTGTCGTCGACGACGACACACTACTTCTAAATTTCCTGAGTATAAGCTGACCATGTCTGCAATGAGCGAACGATTTGAAACCTATATTGACGTGATTAACATTATTTATGATAACGTTCACCATGGCTTGCCTATAAAAACAGCTCATAGACATTCAACATTCTTAAAACTAAGATCAACAATGCTAGCTACTTAACAGAGCTTGTATTTGATGTTTCCTGTCAGGTAGCAGTGAACACTATTACACAACATATTAACACATTCGTTAATGGCCTCATTGAGGCCTCGAATGGGATCATTTCCCCCAGTCTCATAACTCCTCAGGACATCGACCCCATCTTCCAGCAAGCCACCTCCAACAACCTTAATCCTCTATTCACCCTTACAGACTGTGTTCCTTTCTATTCTGCCCTTAAGTCCTTTCTCACAATTTCTAGCATGTCTGTCTTAATTCCTATGACACCTCATACTTCCTTCACCGCTTACTATATTCATCCTTTCCCTCACAAAACAAAAACACATTTACAATGCTCAGTCATTCTCAGGTCATCTCAGGGCCTAATCTCAGGGCTTAATCACCACCCCCTCATCTAATTTCATGAACGCCTGCACCCAGACATTACCTCGTGTGTTTGTGTGTAATTCGCGTCTATTGCCAGTTTTTAATGATGATTGCTCAGCTGCAATCATTTCCAGTCATGACATAGTTAATCACAGTTCTTTCATTAGTGTCAGGTCGTCACCACATCTATTCCTTCTATCTTTCGATGACATTTCTGTCATTTATTTCTTGAAATCTTCCACTTCCACAGTCAAATGCAATGAAAGTGCTTATGCCAGACATTGTACTTACTGGAACCAATGTTCTCCCCACTTCCTGGAAGATTTCAATGATGTCGTTCTTCGTTCCATCATCACTATCCGTTGTAACATATATGTCCATTCATGGCCCTAACATTAGCCCTATGATATTGGATTCACAGGTTTTCAACACCACTATCCCCGATATTAGCACATTACATGTTACTAGGATCCAAGACCTGTCCCTTTATTTTCCTTCCTTTGACTTATATACTAAATGTTAATACCCAGTATATGTAACTGGAGCTGGCATGTCAATCATGGGATTATTGTTCTTGAATATCCTACCATCACGCACAGAGAAAGAGACTAAGGTGAAATACACACATGACCCAAAATGGCTCTCCTAGGTTGTAATAATTCACGGTACTTCTAGGTAAGCAATGCAACAATAAGTCTCACCAACTGACTGATATCTTAAGTTTCCCATATATTTGGTTCATTTATATATCATTCATGCACTTTCCATGTACTGGGCACCCAGTACATGGAAAGCTCAGGACACTATCAGTGAATGACCATCAGATCGGCGGGGCATGCAAACCTTGTCAATCCTACTGTTGACCCAAGGGATGCAGTCTCAAGGACCGTTCATAATAAGAGGTTGCAGCTATCAAAGGTCAAGTCTTTGCGAAGGTGGTAACGAAGAATTAATCCCTGCTTGGGCATGGCCACTCATCTTTAGCACAGCAGAGTGCCATGTTAGCATGGAAGAGTGGTATCAGAATAATATTCATGCCGAATTACATTGGCCATCTTGGCTACGGATACCACAGAAGATGGCATGGCCCACGCCACCCATGCCGGCTGTGTCATCATAGCATGGGTACCCTGTCAAGGCTTGTAGCATTGCGTCTATGGTGGATTGCAACTAGCGGTATGACCTGAGGCTAGTGACCAAAGTCAACGCCAAGCTGATGCCAAGCTGACCCGCAGAAGGATACCTGTGGGGCGACTGACCTCTACGCCGCGTCTCCAAGGATTGGGCAGTTCACGTCATGACTTCTCACCGTATACAACCCTTGGCCATCTTCCGCTAAGTGCCTATGCTGCCCTCTGTGATATATTTCTGTAACCAAGAATAAAGGTTACACCGCCACAGACTTTGGCTTGTGAAATCTTCACTCTTGCTAAATCCATGGCAGAGATATCCTCTGGAGCATCTTACACTGCCCATTTTTCCACCCTTTGGGCTGAACAGAAACGATGCCCAGAGTCGTTTTTCAGGAGGATTGCAGCAGAACTCCCATACAGCTTGCCATTTTTGTGCAAGGAGATGGACTCTGCTTTGCAGCTCTGTTGTAAGACAGCCCCAGGAAGTGAAGATACTCCATACAAAATGATATCTTATTTATCGGAGAGCTCCCAAAACTTCCTGTTTGACCTATTCAATAGGATCTTTAGGGAGGGCACAAAGCCATCCGCATGGAAAAAAGCTATAAACATTCTTATCCCCAAACCTGGCAAGGAAGCTTCCATACCAGGGAATTATAGACCATTTTCCTTCATCAGCTGCATCTGCAAGCTGATGGAGAAAATGGTAAACTTCAGGTTGACATGGCTACTAGAAAAGAGAAATGCGCTGACCCCATAGTAATATGGGTTTAGAAAATTGAGATCGACCACAGATGCCCTTGTGAGGATGAAGACTACTATACAGAATTCCTCCGCACAGCGACGTCACATGTTAACAGTCTTCTTTGACCTTGAATAGGCTTACCATACTGCCTAAAAGTATTGCATACTTATGAATCTGGTTTAAGAGGAACATTACATACCTTCACATGAAGCTTCCTTGTTTGCCATTGCTATATATAACATTGTTGTCTCATGTAGTCTGTATATATATATATATATATATATATATATATATATATATATATATATATATATATATATATATATATATATATATATATATATATATATACACACCGTATAGCTCAGGAGGAAGCTTACAGGATATGCATTGCAGTAAATCAGGTTGTGCAGTGGGCAACATATCATGGGTTCAAATTCTCTCCAAGTAAGACTATGGCTATGCATTTCCACAAAAGAGGAAAATTCTATCCTTCCCTCTATTTAGGAACAAACCCATTGCATTTTGGTGAAGCGATTGGATCTAATTTATGACTCAAGGCTTATGTGGGTACCACGCATCAAACAAATAAAGGTGAAGGTTACAAAAGCACTCAGTATTTTTCGGGTTCTTTCTCATATGTCTTGGGGTGTAGACCGCACAACGGTTTTGCGGCCTTACCGAACGCTTATTCGTAGGAAACTTGACTATGAATATTAGACTTATTCTCCTACAACTTCCAGTGTTCTCCAGACGTAGGACTCAGTTCATAATGAAGCTCTTAGAATTTGTACAAAAGTTTTCAGGTCTTCACATGTGGAGTCCTTGTATGCTGAGAGTCAAGAAGCACCTTTTTCATTACACTACATGATCTTGATTTGCTACACAAGGCTACAAAGAATCCCAGGATCTCCTACACCCAGATAGGTTTTCAAACCCCTTGAGGACAGCCAATCATATGGTAGGAGATTGAGGAATCTTGTAGAAGACCTCAATATTAGTCTCCAAGGTTCTAGCTGTTGGAACACCCCTTCGATCTAATTGAGCTGGAGCTGTTCGGAATAAAGAAGAGGGAGAGATACGAGGAAGAAATCAGGGAAACGATTCTTCA
>NC_051423.1:11791065-11831495 GCF_015228065.2 Penaeus monodon | reverse complement strand
GGCTTACGATACTACTTGGAAGCATGGTATACACATGAAGCTCTATGACATTGGTTTAAGAGGGGCATTACCTACATTCATACGAAGCTTTCTTACTAATAGGAAGTTTAGAGTTCGAGTGGGAAAAAGTTTCTCTAACCTGGAAGATCAGCTGGTATGGGTCCCACAAGGGAGTGACTTAAGTGTAACCCCGTTTGCCATTGCTATAAATGACATCGTAAAGGTTGTTCTAAGTACTGTCTCATGTAATCTGTATGTGGATGACTTTACACTGTACTGCTCAGGAGGAACCTTACAGGATGTGTAAAGACCCATGCAGACTGCAATAAATCAGGTTGTACAGTGGGCAACATACCATAGGTTCAAATTTTCTCTGAGCAAGACCATGGCTATACATTTCCACAAAAGAGGAAAGTTCCATCCTTCCCTCTATTTAGGAGCAAACCCACTGTAATTTGTCCAAGAGATGAAGTACTTGGGTCTAATTTTTGACTCAAGGCTTACATGGGTGTCTCATACCAAACAGTTAAAAGTGAAGGCTCCAAAAGCACTTAGTATTTTGGGGGTTCTTTCACATCTATCTTGGGGTGCAGACTGCACAACGCTTCTACGGCTTTACCGAGCACTTATTCGTAGTAAGTTTGACTATGGATGTGAGGTTTATTCATCTCCAACTCCCACTGCTTTCTGGATGTTGGACTCTGTACAGGGGCTTTCATATTTTCACCTGTGGAGTCCCTGTATGCTGAGAGTGGAGAACCACCTCTTTCACTATACCAGAACTGCATGAACCTGATTTACTACACGAGACTACAAAGGATTCTGGGATTTACATCCAGATTGGTTTTCAACCAGTCCTATGGTAGTGCCTTGCAAGCAATCAAGAGCTTAAGCTCATCACATCCAGTAGTGAGGGAGGTTCAAGATTGGCTTGCATTGATGTTAACACGTAAAAAGATAACTTTGTGTTGTGTGCCAGCGCATGTTGGTATCAGTGGGAATGAGTGAGCGGATCGGAAGGCCAACGCAGCTGCCGCTCAGCCCTGTGATACTCGTTTTTCTCATTGACCTGAAACCCAGCATCAAGAGTTGTCTTCGAGATAAATGGAAGGAACAATGGAGGTATATCTTCAGAAACAAACTGCGAGAGATTAGATATGACCTTAGCAGTTGGGTGACTAGCATCCATCCCAACCAAAAAGTAGTTGTATTAACGAGACTAAGAATCGGGCACACAAGACTGACTCATGGACCGATGATGACTAAAAGTGAAGCACTTTGTGAGGGATGCCAAGAGCCATTAAGGGTCGCACATGTAGTGGAAAGATGTGCAACATTCTCAAACCAAAGACATATGTACTTGTCTCCCCTATATACACTAAAAAATATATTGGGGACGGTTGTGACATAGAGGGTCTTATTAGTTTCCTTAAGGAAACTATTTTTTTTTTTTTTTTTTTTAATTATGCATAATGTTCATGCAATAATTTTATACAGTTAGAGCATAATATTCATGCTTTGATTTTTATTATATTTATTGCTATTTGCAAGATATTTATTGATAGATTTTTAAAGTTTTAAACATTTTAATATTTTTTATCTACCTAGGTATTCGCTGCTAATGACCTTAGCTGTTATTTCCGAGGCAGATAATTTGAAATAATTAATAATAATCCTGATAGGTTATACTGACGCATTGGTCGAGAACCTAAGCCCAGTGTTCCCGATAGCTAGTAATGTTGATGTTAGGGTCTCCTTTGCCCCCTCACTGATATATCTAGCCTAGCCATCCATCACCTTAACAAGATACTTAGGCTCCATGAAGAAATAGCTAAGGATAATTCATCACACTAACAATTCTTCCTTCTTGACAGTGCTATGAACTCCACAGTGTTTACCTTACAATAATTTGTCGTCCACAAACGTTGATCATGCTGTGGATTAATAAACCTCATAGGGAAGGTAGCACATTCACTTTCCGGTGTCGTCGACGACGACACACTACTTCTAAATTTCCTGAGTATAAGCTGACCATGTCTGCAATGAGCGAACGATTTGAAACCTATATTGACGTGATTAACATTATTTATGATAACGTTCACCATGGCTTGCCTATAAAAACAGCTCATAGACATTCAACATTCTTAAAACTAAGATCAACAATGCTAGCTACTTAACAGAGCTTGTATTTGATGTTTCCTGTCAGGTAGCAGTGAACACTATTACACAACATATTAACACATTCGTTAATGGCCTCATTGAGGCCTCGAATGGATCATTTCCCCCAGTCTGAACCCATGGAGGTATATTTTTTTTTCAAAAGAAACCAAAAAAAAAAAACTTGCGGAAAATTAGATTAAGGGGGGACCTTAACCGCAGTTGGGGTGCCAGGCCTTTAAAAAAATCCAACCCCAAAAGTAGTTGTAAATTTAAACCTTTTTTTTTTTTTTTTTTTTTTTTTTTTTTTTTTTTTTTTTTTTTTTTTTTTTTTTTTTTTTTTTTTTTTTTTTTTTTTTTTTTTTTTTTTTTTTTTTTTTTTTTTTTTTTTTTTTTTTTTTTTTTTTTTTTTTTTTTTTTTTTTTTTTTTTTTTTTTTTTTTTTTTTTTTTTTTTTTTTTTTTTTTTTTTTTTTTTTTTTTTTTTTTTTTTTTTTTTTTTTTTTTTTTTTTTTTTTTTTTTTTTTTTTTTTTTTTTTTTTTTTTTTTTTTTTTTTTTTTGGGGGGGGGGGGGGGGGGGGGGGGGGGGGGGGGGGGGGGGGGGGGGGGGGGGGGGGGGGGGGGGGGGGGGGGGGGGGGGGGGGGGGGGGGGGGGGGGGGGGGGGGGGGGGGGGGGGGGGGGGGGGGGGGGGGGGGGGGGGGGGGGGGGGGGGGGGGGGGGGGGGGGGGGGGGGGGGGGGGGGGGGGGGGGGGGGGGGGGGGGGGGGGGGGGGGGGGGGGGGGGGATTTTAAAATCGGGAGGACAAACCATCCCGGAAAAAGTTAAAAAATTTTATCCCCCCAAACCTTAAGGGGTCCAAACCCAGGGGGAATTTTAACATTTTTTTAAACAGCTGACTGCAAATATAAAAATGGAAAACGGGTTGACATGGGTAAAAAAAGGTCCTCCCCCCCATTTTTTTTTTTTTAAAAATTAATGCAAAGTTTAGGAAAAATTATACGTTTAACCCCTCAATTTCAGTTTTCTTTATTAATATTCATTCCCAAATATTTATTATGAATTTTTAAGAAACTTTAAAAATTTTTAACTTTTGTTTCCTTGCTATATTACTTTTTTTTAGCGAATAATAAATATATATATTATATTATATAATTAAATAATTATATATATTTATTATTTTTTTATATATATTATATACCAAAAACCGTATAGCTCAGAGAAGTTTAAGGATATCATCAAAAAATGGGTTTTTCTTGGGCAAAACATTTCAAATTTTCTCCAATAGGTTGGCTTGTTTTAAAAAAGGAAAATTCTTCCTTCCCTCTATTTAAACCCAAACCCATTGCTTTTGGGAACTTTTGGACTATTTATGATAACTTATTGGGTACCACGCAAAAAACAAATAAATTAAGGTTAAAAAAGCACTCGTTTTTCGGCTTTTTATTTTTTGGGGGTGACGACACTTTCCCTAAACCCTTTTTCTTTAAAATTGCTTGAAATTTTGGGATTATTTCCAAAATTCATTTTCTCCAGAATGGACCATTTCAAAGAAACCTTTTTTTTTAAAAATTTTCACCCTTCACTGGGGGTTCCTTTTTTGGGGGGTAAGGGCCTTTTTCATTCCTACATGTTTTGTCAACCTAAAAAAACCCATCTCCTCACCCAATATTTTCAAACCCTTTAACAGCCATCATTTGGGGAATTGGGAATTTTGTAAAACCTAAATATTAGCCCCCCCAAAGGGTTCTGGTTTTTTGGAAATTCGTCAAATTGGCAGTTTTTTAAAAAAGAGGGAGGATACAGAAGAAATGGGAAACATTCTTCAAAATTCTGCCCAAATCATTTCAATTTCAAATTTTTCGAATCTGAAATTTATTTTCCAATTTAGCAAGAAATGCTTGGGCACTTTTTACGACCCGTCTTTCTGATTTTCAAGATGCTTTCACACCTTTTTGGAAATTTGTTTTGGGTATGCCAGGGTGGATCAGTAAATATCCGATAAACAGGCTGTAAGCCTGTATTTTTTTCCTCTTACAATTTTGAAACCAGTAAATTTTTCTTTAAAAAAAAAACAATGGGGCTGCCTCTAGAAAAAAAAACGGTGATTAAAATGACCAAGTTTGGGTGAAACTTTTCATCCCCAACAAAATAGAAATTGTGTTAACAGGGCTAATAACACACAGATGGCCCCAGGGCCAGACTAATGATGCCAAACCGGGCTTTGAAATTGTCATTTTTTTTCAAGGGATCTTTATTAAGGACTTTTAAAGTTCAAATAATTAAAAATTTTAAATAACAAGGGGTTTCCCGCTAATGACCTTAGTTTTTAGCCGCAGATGATTTTCAGAAATAATCAATTATCACATTACACCTTCCTTTTCTTGGGGCCGGATCCAAGGTGTTTTCCCGAGGCCCGGGGGCATATGATTTTTATTTGTCATTAGTTTTCTTATGGTGTTTAAATAGTTTTTAAAAAACGTTCAAATTTTTTCAACATTTTAAATCCACAAGCGTTCGCGAATATTTTAGCTGTTACCCCCGCAGGGGGTTTTTTCGAAATAAACTCTCACATTACATTACA
The DNA here is from genome assembly GCF_015228065.2 of Penaeus monodon. Lineage (NCBI taxonomy): Eukaryota > Metazoa > Arthropoda > Malacostraca > Decapoda > Penaeidae > Penaeus > Penaeus monodon. Next base: position 11,826,758 of record NC_051423.1, on the reverse strand, counting down.
TTTTTTAAAATTTATGTCCCTCTTATTTTATTTTTTAAAATAAGTATTGTGAAATTTCCATTTCAAAAATTGGGCCCAAATTCACATTTAAACCTTTTCCCATTTTTTGAACGAAGGATCCCGAATCTTTCAATTAAACTTTTACACTCATTTTTTTTCAAGGAAATTGATTTTAATTTTTTACAGCAATTTATCTCCACCTATAATTTTTATTTTTTCATTTTTTAAAATTCCCTTACCTTTTCAAGAATTTTAGAACAACTTCCGCATGAAAAAAATCCCACTTTTACAATCCAGCTCTCGTTATCATTTTCCTCCAGCGGGGCCCCTCTAATTTAAAAGGAAAAAGGGGTTTTAAAAAACCCCCCTTCAGGGAAAGGAAAATTTGAGGAGGCCAATTTAAAGGGTTTGGGACTGGTTGGAGGGGATAAACGGAGGATCAAGGTTTTTTTTTGGGGGAAAGGTAATTTTGGAAAAGTTGGAAAACTAACTGAAGGGAAGACCTAACCTAAATAAGTTTTGGTTTGAATTGCAAGAACAAAAATTTGGGGGTTGTCAAGGGCGGGTTAAAAAATAAATAAATTTAATATAATTAATTTTAATTAAAAAAATAAAAAAAAAGATCCATTTTTGGGGTAAGGCCTTAACAGGAAAACCATAAAATTAGGTTAAGGGGAAATATTTGGGAAAAGTAAACTGGAGAATAATTTGAATATCCCCCTTGGAAAAAAGATGGTGACATGGTAAAATAGATGTTTTATTGGGTCCCAATCCTAAAAAGGTAACTTTAAAAAATTTTAGAATTTTTCTTTTTTCAAAATCTTTTTTCCGCCAAGTTTTCGGCTTCCCCCCAGTTTATTTGAAACTTCTAGGGATAACATTTCCACTTTTTAAATTGTTTCCAGCTAGTCAGTTCAAGTTTCAGAGACATTTTACTAAGGTTGAATTCTTGGAGGAAGAAGAAGCAACCAAAAACACAAACCCAACACCACAACACAAAACCCAACCCACACCCAAACCCCAAAACCCCAACCCACAAAAAAACCAAAACCCCCCAAAAACCCACACAAACCTTCACATACATCATAAAAAAAACAAAAAACAAACGCCTCACACCCAAACCACACACACACACACCAACACGACAACAAAAATGTGTTTTTAATATTTATATAATTTTAATATAAAAATTTTTTTATAATTTTATTTTTTAAAAATAAATTTAATTATTGTTTTTAAATTTAATATATAATTTTATAATTAAAAAGGGAATGTTTAAAAAAAATATATTTAAAATATTAATTTTTATATTTATAAAAAAAAAATTTTTGTGTTTGGCTGGTGGGTGGTGGGGGGGGTTGTTTTGGGATGGGGTTGTTTTTGTATTTTTTTTTTTTTATAGGTATTGATAGTTTTTTTTTTTTTTTGGGTTGGTTGTTGTGTTGGGGTGTTTGGTTTTTTTTTTTTTTTTTTGGGGTTTGGTGTGTGTGGTGGGGGTTTTTTTGGGGGTTTGGTCTTTTTTTTTTTAAAGGAATCCTTAAAAAATGTTTTCTGAAACGTTTAAAATAACTTAAAAAAATTTAAACTTGTGGCCCTTTTTATTATAAAAATCTTCATATTTTTCAAAATATTAATGCCTTTGGGGAATTAAAGTGGAAAAAATTTTTTTTTAAAAAAAATATATGGGGTAATAATTTTTATTTATTTTACGTTGCCCCCCGGGTAAAAAATTGTCTTATTTAAATAATCCCCACTCTTTTTTTCAAGAGATTTAATTATTTTCCAAGTTTATTTTCCCTCCCCCCAAACTCATTTTTAATTACTCCTTCAATTTTTAGTTTTCCTTCGGCCCTACCAAAACATCGTATTTAATTTTATTTTTTAATTAAAATTTTTAATTTTTATTCTAAATTTATTATTTTTTAAAATTTTTAATTAAATTTTTTTTGGAATTAAACCAAATATATTATTTATTCAATTTTTATTATTATTAATTTTAAAATTAAGTTACCCATTTTAAATTAAAAAATTAATTTTTTAAATTTTAAATAAAAATTAATTTCCCCCTAATTTATTTTTAATATTTGGGGAAAATTTTATTTTTAATTATTAATTTTTAAATATAAACTGGGGGATAATAAGTACGGTCTTTTGTCTTTCGAGTGCACCGAAGTTAAATTCAAAAATTCTTGCATCGGGATAATGGCAATACTATATAAACGGGAATACATAACAGGTATGAGTGTGTGATGATAAAAATATAACTGAAATAATATTATAATTATCATCATCATAATAAACAATAATAAAGTAGTAATGTAGTAATTTTAATAAACAATGATTACAAGAAAATCCATACGTTCAATAAAAATGAAAAACGATTAATTACGAGTGAATTGGGGGTCATAGTAATGATAAGGGAAATCACAATACTTATAAAAATGAAATGATAATGAGGACCATAAAGATAAATTATAGGATAAGGAAATGGGGGATTGTTTATTTACTGAAAAACTGGGGCGTAAACCTTAAGGTCTTTAGGGCGAACGCCTTGGGGAATTTTAAAAAATTTTGAAATATTTGAAACTTTTTAAAGTCTATCTTTAAAAAACGTATCCTATAAGTAAAAATAATTGACAATATATCATATCCCACAGGCTCTTGACATCCTTTGAGCAATCATCCCCCCATTAAGATGAGATTAATGATGATGGGTTTGATTATTTACTAAAATCATCTGGGGCGTCAACAGCTAAGGTCATTAGGGCGAAGCCCTTGTGATTTTAAAAATTTTGAAATATTTAAAACGTTTAAACGTCATCTTTAAATTTAATTTATCCTATAAGAAAAAATAAATACAATTATATCATTCCACGGCTTTGGCATCACTTTGGCATCATGGGCCCCATGGTCCATCTTGTGTGTCTATTCTCACCCCTGTTAACAAAATTTTCTTTTTGTTGGTTGGGGAAACTTGATCACCCACTATAAGGTCTTTTAATCACTCGTGTTTTTTTTTTCTAGAGGCATGCCGCCATTGTTTCCTAAATTTTATACGAAGAAAACCCTCGATACTGGTTTTCAAGATGGCGTTGGAAGGGAAAACGGCATCACAGGGCTTGACAGCCCCCTTGCCATCGGATCATTCCCACTGTCCCAACATGCCTACCCCCCAAACAGAATTTTCTTCATACGGCTGAAACAGTTTTAAACCCTCAGTAAAGATCGAGGCTGCTAAAAAAAGCCGCCACTGCATTCTTTTGCCTGCTGCAAGCTACACATTTTCAGATTCAAATTTTTTTACATATTGCATCTGACCCTTTGGTACTTAGAATGTGTTGAAAAATCTTTTCCCCGATTCTTCCGTTCTCTCCCCCTTCTTTTTCCAAAACGCCCCACTCATTAGTCGAAGGGGTTTCCAAAGCGAACCTTGGAGACTATATTGGGGCTTCAAAAATTTCTAAATCTCCTACCATAATTGGGCCCTAAAGGGGTTTTAAAAACCTATCTGGGTGTAGGAGACCTGGGTTCTTTGTACCCTTTGTGTAGCAAATCAAATCATGTATGTAATAAAAAAGGTTTTTTCTTGACTTCAGCAACAAGGACCCCACTGTGAAGACCTAAAACTTTTGTAAAATTCAAAGAGCTTCTTTATGAATGAGTCCTACGCTGGAGAACCTGGAAGTTGTAGGAGAAAATCAAATATTCTAGTCAATTTTCCTACAAAACGTTGGGGAAAGGCCGAAAAAACCTTTGTGGGGTCTACCCCCAAACTATGAAAAAAACCCCGAAAAATACTGAGTGCTTTTGAAACCTTCACCTTTTTTTGTTTGAGGGTGGTACCCACATGCCTTGATCATAATTAGACCCAACCCTTTCCCCAAAAATGCAAGGGGTTTGTTCTAAATAGAGGAAGGATAAATTTTTCCTTTTTGTGGAAATGCATACCAAGTCTTACGGGAGAGAATTTAAACCCTGATATGTTGCCACTGCAAAACCCTGTTTACTGCAATGCATACCCTTTAAAGTTTCCTCCGAGCTTACGGTGTGTATTAATTAATAATATAATTTTATATATAATATATATATATATATATATATATATATATATATATATATATATATTATAACGACTACATGAGAAAACATGTTATTATAGAAAGGGGCAACAAGGAAGCTTCATGTGAGGTATGAAATTTTTTCCTTTTAAAACCAGTTTCATAAGTATGCATACTTTTAGCGTATGGTAAGCCTTTTCAAGGTAAAAGAAAAATGTTAAAATGTGACTCGTTTGGGGCGGAGGAATTCTGTATAGTAGTCTTCATCCTACAAGGGCATCTGTTCGTCTCAATTTCAACCCCCATATTACTTGGGGTCGCGCATTTTCTTTTTCTAGTAGCCATTCAACCTAAAGTTTCCCATTTTTCCATCAGCGCAGATGCAGCTGGAAAAAAATGGTCTATATTCCCCGGTAGGGAAAGTTTCCCTTTGCCGGGTTTGGGATAGAATGTTTATAGTTTTTTTCCATGCGGTGGTTTGGCCCCCCTAAAACCCTATTGAATGGGTCAAACGGGAATTTTTGGGGGAGCTCTCCGTAAAAAAGATTTTTTGTATGGAGTATCTTCACTTCCGGGGCTGTCTTACAACAAGCTGAAAAAGCAGAGTCCTTTCCCCTTTGCAAAAAAATGGCAACTGTAGGGGATTTCTCTGAAATCCTCCTAAAAAACGACTCTGGGCATCGTTTCTGTTCAGCCCAAAGGGTGGAAAAAGGGGCAGTGAAAGATGCCCAGAGGATTCTCTGCCAGGATTTACAAGATTGAAAATTTCAAAACCCAAAAGCTTGGGGGTGTAACCTTTTTTTTTGGTTACAAAAATATATCACAGGGGGCGCATGGGCATTAGGGGAAAAGGGGCCAAGGGTTGTATAGGGGGAGAAGTCATGACGAAAACTCCCCCAACCCTTTGGAGACGCGGCGTAGGGTCAGTCCCCCCACGGGTATCCTTCTGCGGGTCAGTTTGGCATCAGCTTGGGTTGATTTTGGGTCATAGCCTCGGGCATACCGCTAGTTAAAATCCACCATAGACGCAATGCTACAACCTTGACAGGGTCCCTGCTTTTATACACAGCCCATGGGGGGCTGGGCCATGCCATCTTCTGTGGTACCCCGTAGCCAAGATGGCCAAATGTAATTCGCATAAATTTTTTCTGATACCACTTTTCCCATCTAAACTGGCACTCTGCTGGCAAAAGATGAGTGGCCATCCCCAAGCGGGATTAATTCTTCGTTACCACCTTCGAAAAGATTTTGCCCTTTGTGCTGAACCTCTTATTAAAAACGGCCCTTTGGAGCCCCCCTTGGGTCAACGTGGGATTGAAAATTTTGCATCCCCGCCGATCGAGGGTCTTTCCCTGATAGTCCTGAGTTTTTCCATGTACTGGTGCCCAGACAGGAAAGTGCATAAATGATATAAAAAATAAACCCAAAAATATAGGGGAAAATTTTAAGATCATCATTGGTGAGACTTTTGTTGCTTTGCTTACCTAAAACCGTGAATTATTACAACCTAGGAGACCCTTTTTTGGGTCATGTGTGTATTTCCCCTTAGTCTTTTTCTCTGTGCGTGAGGGTAGGATATTCAAAAACAAAAATCCCATTTTGACATCCATCCTTACAATACTGGGTATTAACTTTAGTAATAAGTAAAAGGAAGGAAAAAAAAGGGGCGGTCTTGGGATCCTAGTAACGAAATTGGCTAATTGGGGGGATAGTGGGTTGAAAACCTTGAATCCAATATCATGGGGCTATTTAGGGCCATAAATGGAATATATGTTACAAGGGATGTGATGATGGAAACGAAAACGACATCATTGAAATTTCCCAGAGTGGGGAGAACTTTTTCCAAAAGTACATGTCGGGCAAAAGCACTTTCTTTGCATTTACTGTGGAGGGGAAGATTTCAAGAAAAAAAAAAAATACAGAATGTCATCGAAGTAAAGGAAATGATGTGGTGCGACGACACTAATGAAAGAACTGTGTTAACTATTCATGACTGGAATGTTGCAGCGACAATTCTTTAAAAAATGGAATAGCGCAATTACCACAACACACGAGGAAATGTCGGGGTGCAGGCTTTTCTAAAATTGATGAGGGGGGGGGTTTTAAGCCCTGAGATTGGGCCCCCTAAATTTACCAAAATGACGAGCATTGAAATGTGTTTTTGTTTTGGGGGAAAGGGATAAATATAGTAAGGGGTGAAGGAATATGAGGTGTCATAGAATTTAAGAAGACATGCTAGAATTGTGAAAAAAGGCTTAGGGAAAATAAAAGACACATCTGTGGGGGTGAATAGAGTTTAAAGGTTGTTGGGGTGGCTTGCGAGATGGGGTCGATGTCCTGAGGAGTTATGAACTGGGGAAATGATCCATTCGAGGCCTCATGAGGCCATAACGATGTGTTAATATTTGTGTAATAGTGTTCACGCTACCTGACAGGAAACTCAAACAGTCTGTAGTACTAGCATTGTTGATCTAGTTTTAAGATGTTGAATGTCTATGAGCTGTTTTATAGGCAAGCCATGGTGAACGTTATCATAAATAATGTTAATCACGTCAATATAGGTTTCAAATCGTTCGCTCATTGCAGACATGGTCAGCTTATACTCAGGAAATTTAGAAGTAGTGTGTCGTCGTCGACGACACCGGAAAGTGAATGTGCTACCTTCCCTATGAGGTTATTAATCCACAGCATGATCAACGTTTGTGGACGACAAATTATTGTAAGGTAAACACTGTGGAGTTCATAGCACTGTCAAGAAGGAAGAATTGTTAGTGTGATGAATATCCTTAGCTATTTCTTCATGGAGCCTAAGTATCTTGTTAAGGTGATGGATGGCTAGGCTAGATATATCAGTGAGGGGGCAAAGGAGACCCTAACATCAACATTACTAGCTATCGGGAACACTGGGCTTAGGTTCTCGACCAATGCGTCAGTATAACCTATCAGGATTATTATTAATTATTTCAAATTATCTGCCTCGGAAATAACAGCTAAGGTCATTAGCAGCGAATACCTAGGTAGATAAAAAATATTAAAATGTTTAAAACTTTAAAAATCTATCAATAAATATCTTGCAAATGAGCAATAAATATAATAAAAATCAAAGCATGAATATTATGCTCTAACTGTATAAAATTATTGCATGAACATTATGCATAATTAAAAAAAAAAAAAAAAAAAATAGTTTCCTTAAGGAAACTAATAAGACCCTCTATGTCACAACCGTCCCCAATATATTTTTTAGTGTATATAGGGGAGACAAGTACATATGTCTTTGGTTTGAGAATGTTGCACATCTTTCCACTACATGTGCGACCCTTAATGGCTCTTGGCATCCCTCACAAAGTGCTTCACTTTTAGTCATCATCGGTCCATGAGTCAGTCTTGTGTGCCCGATTCTTAGTCTCGTTAATACAACTACTTTTTGGTTGGGATGGATGCTAGTCACCCAACTGCTAAGGTCATATCTAATCTCTCGCAGTTTGTTTCTGAAGATATACCTCCATTGTTCCTTCCATTTATCTCGAAGACAACTCTTGATGCTGGGTTTCAGGTCAATGAGAAAAACGAGTATCACAGGGCTGAGCGGCAGCTGCGTTGGCCTTCCGATCCGCTCACTCATTCCCACTGATACCAACATGCGCTGGCACACAACACAAAGTTATCTTTTTACGTGTTAACATCAATGCAAGCCAATCTTGAACCTCCCTCACTACTGGATGTGATGAGCTTAAGCTCTTGATTGCTTGCAAGGCACTACCATAGGACTGGTTGAAAACCAATCTGGATGTAAATCCCAGAATCCTTTGTAGTCTCGTGTAGTAAATCAGGTTCATGCAGTTCTGGTATAGTGAAAGAGGTGGTTCTCCACTCTCAGCATACAGGGACTCCACAGGTGAAAATATGAAAGCCCCTGTACAGAGTCCAACATCCAGAAAGCAGTGGGAGTTGGAGATGAATAAACCTCACATCCATAGTCAAACTTACTACGAATAAGTGCTCGGTAAAGCCGTAGAAGCGTTGTGCAGTCTGCACCCCAAGATAGATGTGAAAGAACCCCCAAAATACTAAGTGCTTTTGGAGCCTTCACTTTTAACTGTTTGGTATGAGACACCCATGTAAGCCTTGAGTCAAAAATTAGACCCAAGTACTTCATCTCTTGGACAAATTACAGTGGGTTTGCTCCTAAATAGAGGGAAGGATGGAACTTTCCTCTTTTGTGGAAATGTATAGCCATGGTCTTGCTCAGAGAAAATTTGAACCTATGGTATGTTGCCCACTGTACAACCTGATTTATTGCAGTCTGCATGGGTCTTTACACATCCTGTAAGGTTCCTCCTGAGCAGTACAGTGTAAAGTCATCCACATACAGATTACATGAGACAGTACTTAGAACAACCTTTACGATGTCATTTATAGCAATGGCAAACGGGGTTACACTTAAGTCACTCCCTTGTGGGACCCATACCAGCTGATCTTCCAGGTTAGAGAAACTTTTTCCCACTCGAACTCTAAACTTCCTATTAGTAAGAAAGCTTCGTATGAATGTAGGTAATGCCCCTCTTAAACCAATGTCATAGAGCTTCATGTGTATACCATGCTTCCAAGTAGTATCGTAAGCCTTTTCAAGGTCAAAGAAGACTGCTATCATGTGACATCTCTGTGTGAAGGAATTCTGTATAGCAGTTTCCATCCTCATAAGTGCATCTGTGGTCGACCTCAATATTCTAAACCCATATTGATATGGGGTCAACACATTTTCCTTTTCTAGCAGCTATGTCAACCTGAAGTTTACCATTTTCTCCATCAGCTTGCAGATGCAGCTGGTGAGAGAAATTGGTCTGTAATTTCCTGGTGTGGAAGCATCCTTGCCAGGTTTAGGAAGAGAAATGATTATAGCCTCTTTCCATGTAGATGGCACTGTGCCCTCCCTATAGATCCTATTGAATAGGTCCAACAGGAACTTCTGGATACTCTCTGGTAAGTGATATCATTTGGTATGGGGCAGTCTTACAGCAGAGCTGCAATGCAGAGTCCAGCTCCTTGCGCGAAAATGGCAAGTTGTATGGAAGTTCCATTGTGGATGTGCTCTTTCCAGTGATCTTAAGCACTTTGTCCCATACCCATGCTAAAGGGGTCCCAGAGTAAATTGAGGAGACATACAGTCTCCATGACGTCCATCTAGCCTCCTTTATCACTCGACTGGACTTGGCTTGAGTCTTTTTGTAATGGATCAAGGTTACATTGCTGGGGCATCGTTTCATCTGCCTTAATGCAGCTCATCTTGCTCTGACAGCTTGTTGGCATTCATCAGACCACCATGGTACTGGAGGTCGAAGGTAATGCCCGCTACTTCTGGGAATGGATGTTTCTGCTGCAAGGTGAATTCTTGATGTGAAGTGATTAACAGCATCTTGACAAATAGAATTCTTTCACAGATCCTTGTGTATCATGTTGGAGTATGTATGCATATCATATGCATATGAGCATATGAGCACGAAAATGAATATGTGCGTAGTACTAGGGCATTTGCGGGTGAACAACTATGTCTGCACTAGGCTTACATACGCATGAATGAAATAAGCGTATAGAATATAATCACACATATATGCACTTCTGATACTGAAGCCCATGCTCACTGGAGTCTACCCTTGTATAGTGCGTTCCTGCTCATAAGTCCTCACTCGACAGACCAACCCCGCTGGAGGGGCTTATCACTGGCATCCCAGCTAAACTACTCTCCAAGATACACCTAAGCCAGTAGTTCGGGGGCAACTCAGCTGTCTACTTCTCAATAAAAAAACATGACTACAAACAGAGCAATGGCTCTCATTCCCCGGAGGCGAAGGAGCCCCTGGTTACGGAGGCGAACAGATGCTAAAAATCTCCGGTTAAAACAGGCCGCCTCACGTTGATGAACCTTTGCGCATATAATGTAAGGACAATGAGAACTGAATCCGACTTACTAGCATTACTTGAGGAACTCTCTTTCATTAAATGAGGTGTTGTAGGACTCTGTGAAGTTAGAAGTCTAGGCGAAGAACAGAAGATACTAGATATTGAACACGTGCTTTATTGGAGAGGTAAACACAAGGGAAACAAGCAGGAATTACGGGTAGGTTTCTTAATTCACAAACGTTTAGAAAAGAATGTCGTGGAATTCTATAGTATAAGCGAAAGAATGGTTTCAGTAACAATAAAACTAAGCAATAGGTACAACTTAAAGATTGTTCAAGTCTATGCTCCAACCTGCAGCCACAGTGATGAAGAAAGAGAGAGTTTCTATGATGAGAGAGTAAAAACAATAATTATAGGAGATTTTAATGCCAAAATAGGTAAAAATACAGGATAAACCGTAGTGGGCATTAGGGATAGGCACTAGGAATGAAAGGGGACAAATGCTAATCGATTTTGCGGAGGCTCAATCACTCAATATCATGAATACATTAAATACGTAAAGAATAGAGCGGAAGTAAACATGGAAGTCGCCATCTGATACCAAAAATCAAAATGACTTCATAATTTCAAATAGGCGCGATGTAGTAAAAAGTGTTGAAGTTATTAATAAAGTAAATGTTGGCAGCGACCATAGAATGGTCAAAGGCCAAATTAGATTACACCTTAGAAGGGAAATGAATAAACTCATGCGAAAACCGCAGCCAAATTTAGCTAACTTGAAGACCAGAGCGACAGAATTTAACCTTAACATCCAAACAGATATTCACTTCTCAGCGACGAAGATCTCAATTCAATTGCATAGTAAAGGAAGCAGCACATGAAGTAGGCGGTAAGAACGTCAAGAAAAGCTCCAATAAGCTCTCGGCAAAAACTAAATAATTTATGCAAAAATGTTGATTATTGAAATTATTGTTAAACAGGGACAAAATAGAATTAGCGGAACTAACAAACACTATAAATAATAAAAAGAGAGATATATGGATATTCCGCAAGCAAATAATAAATGAAACAGTGATCGCAGGTGCCAGCAAGAAAACAGCTAAAAGGAGACTCGGAATAGAGAAAAATCAAATGTACGCTAATCTAATTAAATTAACAAATAGCTAGAAATAAGAATCCCAAAAAGAAATCATGCTAAAACAATCAAAATTATCAAATTAATTAGAACTATTAAACTTTACGAACTTAATCTACAAAGTAAATTAACATTTAAGTAAGAGAACGAAACAAAAGGTTAAAAAAAACTTGGAAATTGGGGCTAAAAAGGGGTAAAAATAAAACAGAAATAGCAAGGGAAATGTAGACCGCCTGGACACCCGTCTAAAGTTTGCAACATCTCCCAGAGATTTGGCTGAAGTCAGAAGAACCCTTCGTATAACAACAGTAATACTAATGAGGTTTGATTACCTGTTTATCAAAGTCTGACGGAATGCAACATTGTACAGGCGTTATGCTTTTATTTATGGTATATGTTGCAGCCACAAATAGGAAAATAGATGAATAGATATAAAATAGATAATGGGTGCATAGGCAAAAATAAGAAAAAATCATCAAACAAACTTAAGAGGAAACAGTTTTTAAAATTATGCCTTACAAGAAATGCAATGGAACAAAAAATACAAGCAAAAAACGCCATTGCATATACAATAAAAAATACATTCGTTTGAACATTGTGGATTGGGACGACCTGTATTCTGGGGAAAACAACTAAGACGTAGAAAGAGGCACTTTTGGGCAGGGTATGGAATCATATGTAATTTTACATTCACATTTAGAAGAAGCTATATTAAATTTGGTCCTCTCAGATCAGCTATATAGTTTTTATATGTTTGGGAAGAACATTGATATGCAGGATGTGAAGCTCATACTTCTGCATGTGACGTTTTGTGTTACCGCGACGGAACACTATGGCCGCGCACCGTCATAGTACTGTAGTTTTAATGTCTTCTAAGGCCCTTTCCTTAGAAGTCTTTACTAGAAATAATTGTTACTTTGTAGTCAGTTAATGATGATGCATTTGATACAGTACTATGCCACCCTTTCCTATAATAGTTTATCTATTCTGGGGGCGATGTGGCCATCATTATCTGCTTAGACATTGCCCTAACGAAAGATCATACCCAAATATATATATATATATATATATATATATATATATATATATATATATATATATATATATATATATATATATATATATATATATATATATATGTTGATAAATAGATAGATAAATAGATAGATAGATAGATAGATATAGATATACGCGTACGCGCGCGTGTGTATGTATGTTTGCTAATGTCATATATAACGAACATTTATAAATACAAACTATTAACGTTGTTTATAGATCTTGCTCTCCATTTAGCATTATCAATAATAACACCATTCTAAATAGCGATTAATCAGCTTCCAATATACACAGCATGCTCTTTGCCAGATCACAACCCCTTCAGTCCGCCTCGGAGTGCTACGTAGTGGTTCAGTACACACACACGTACCACACTGAAATTCAGTTCCTGAAGTGGCCCAGCAAGGGATGAGACCTTAATCCTATCGATTCAATATGAACCAATTACGTCAATCCCCGGTGGCCGCATGAGAGAACCCAGCAATAATTCCACATATATATCATAAGCGGACGATAGCAGTTCAAATAGAAACCACCTAGCCTATAATACACAAGGAAAACAACGTGCTTTCTATAACCACGCGTCACCACATATCCTCGACAACATACGGGAAATGACTTAACAGCTGCAACATAAGGGAAACCACATAGCTTCTGGAACAGAGAGGAAACTGCATATCTTCTCCATCATAAGGCAACCACAGAGCCTCTACCACATAAGAGAAATCACTTAACTACAATATAAGGGATTTTATGCATCATCTACAGCAGGAGTTTCAAACACGCAGCCCCCGCCCGCCCCACTCCTATGTGCGGCCACGGTGCTATTTCAGTATTACAGTCGGCCGTTTTAAATGATTAACTCGTCCTTCGTCTTTTAAGATTATCGTTAACACACGTATAGCTGTTGTTTTTTCATTATCGTTATGATCATCATTATCATACTGCTTTAATAAGATGTGGTTTTGATCTAGCAATGATTATCTGGCCCAGTCCTCCTAAGGTGAAATATGACCCCCTGGGTAAAGGAGTTGGACAGCCCTGACCTACAACATAAGGAGAACACACAGCCTCTGTTACATAGTTCCCTCAATATGACGATGTTATTGGTTATAGGAGCTGCAAACCAGTTATAATGGATTTTTTCGTATTCGTTACTTCATGTGAAGTGAGTAATCTTTACCATTATCAATTACATCATCATGATTATCACTGAACATAGAAGAAATATTAAGGCATGCAATCAAAATATAGAAATGTGTACTGGAAACGAAAAGAATACACAGCATACACGAATGCGAATCGTATACACATACACCCAGACAAACGCAAACACACATAGGCATGTATGTTTGTATATATGTGAGGAGAGAGAGAGAGAGAGAGAGAGAGAGAGAGAGAGAGAGAGAAGAGAGATGAGACAACACACTCACACACTTCATACTACTAGTGCTGATACTCACGCCTGTGCTACCCTCCTGACGAAGTCGCTGAAGATGTATCCTCGCCCTCTACGCCGCCACACTCGCCAATCCGGCTCACCTACCTCGCCAAGTCTTCGCGAACCCTCGTCAGCACAGCGATGAAGTCGCAGTTCTGTCGTGGATAAGACACGCATTATCTCGTAAACAACGCGAGGCAGAGCGGACACACCATCCGGTCGCAACATCAAAATATCACCCTGCTGCAAATGGTATGGCAGAGAGATTTAATGGATCATTGATAAGAATTTTACGTACCATGGTAGATGATGTATCATGTTGGGATGAGATGTTGCCCCTAGCCTTATTGGCCTATAACACGGCCTACCATCGCGTTATTGGCGATACCCCATTTTTCCTAACATTCCTGAGAGACCCATGTCTGCCTTTTATTAAGTTTTGTAGACCAGGAAGGTGCTACTATAATGTTGATGACTACAGACAGAAGTTATTAGCAACAGCAGGCATGGTATTTGAGTTGGTTCAACGGAAGGTTGTAATGTCCCTCCCCAATGCACCAGGACCAAGGAAGTTGAAGAGACCATTTGCTGTGGGTGACAGGGTGTACATAAAGAATGTAAGAAAGTCGGGAGAATCACGTAAGTTTGCTCCTTTGTATGTAGGTCCCTACCGAGTGCTAAAGATTATTAATCCTGTTATTTGAAGATAAGGAATTTGGGCACTGGTAAGGTTTTAAATGTGCACATTGACCGAGTTAAAGTTGTTGCAGAGAGTGAAATTTCTATTGATGGAAACCCATATGTGGGACGCCCATACCCACTGCCAGATGAATCGTTACGTTCTCATATGGAACAAGATAATGTTCCATGGGAAGAATGGCTTCTTTTGGCTTCTAGAAGGCATTGACATTGATGAGGAAGCTGATGCTTTAACTTTAGAGAATGTAGATGACGGGAAAGATAGTATGGGTATGGAGAGTGACAGAGATTGTGTGAATATAAGACATGAAAGAACTAACCAAGTTTCTGCAGGTGAAAAGTCCGGTGAGGCACTTCCTGGCGCTTCCGCTCCTAATCCTATCACCAATCCTGCACCACCTATTCCATCCCATCCTTACTCCTTAAGATCCTCATCCCGACTCCCTGAGTTCCCAAGGGTAATGGACAAACCCCTTGAGTATATAAATTCCCATTCCAGATATGGCTCTTAACCCAGCATTGTATTGGTCGTATTCACTCACAGATTGAGAAACTCCGCCATGGTTATATAGAACAGGCGAAGTTAGTGAATGTCCATAATCAGATATTAGATTCCCACTCACAAGATATCTCCATTATAAATGAGAGTATAAGTAATCTGGAAGCTGCATTAAATCATACAAAGATTCTTGTGAAAGATATTCTGAAAGATAATTTTAGTCTCAGACAGTCAGTTGCAACAGTGCATTTTACGTCCTTGGTCCACACAGCATTTGTGTCTATGTCCACTCATGTTTCCAACTTAAAGAGGGCACTTCTTGCTTCATTAAAGGGCTCTCTTGACCCATATTTACTCCCACGTGATAAATTGCTTGCATTATTACAAGATATTTATCACCGTGGCAAGGAACTCCATTTTCCAGTCACCACCGACTACCTGTACTTGTGGTACGATGTGATAAAGGTGATTCCTAGATCAGTTGAGGATGGTGTTATCCTCTATATTCAGATTCCACTTGCAGGTGACCCAGAGATGATATTTGACTTGTTTAAAGCCAGTCCGATTCCCATTCCCACTGGAGAGGGATTTTTCTCTCTCCTTTCTAATGTTAAGCCTTTATTTGCTATTAGCCACACTAGAGATTATTACAAAGAATTAGAGATCTCTGACCTTGATATGTTTAACTGTGTAAAACACAACCACTTATATGTATGTACAGACATTGGTCCTATTTTTTCCTCATCCACAGCTCGTTCCTGTCTATCCTCCCGATTTCTTGGACAAGACCCCGTGTCTAATTGTGTATTGATTCGCACTTTTTGCCCGCAGTTAATTCCTGTTGAAGGCTCCTTTTTATACATAACTCCCGAGCCTTTCCAATTGTCTGTTGCTTGCCCTGGTCATCATGGAACACGCACCCGACTCCAACTGACTGGTTCTGGTTTCCTTGTACTACCGGAGTCCTGCTCTGCCAGGAGTGATACCTTCGTTGTTCCTGCCCAGAGTACGACCCAGGGGACTGCTGTTACCTACAATACAGCCGTCCTCAACTCTACTCTTCCCGTTGCAGTCCGCACCTTTTTGGCATCCGCCCCGCCCACACCTAAACTGGAGATCCTTTGTGTGCAAGCTCGGAGTGAAGGTGAAGCCACAGACCTTCTGCGGGAATATGAACTTCGCCACCGCATCCAGCCCCTAGAGGACGACCTATCCACTACGCACCTACTGGCCATTGCAGTTATGGGAGGACTAGCCTCTTTCGTCCTCTCTCATCTGAGCTGTGTGCTGGGAGTGGTTTGCGTTACTGGCGACGTCGCGACGATGCTTCCGCACCTGCCCAGACGCCTGCTCCAGGGGACGACGCCATGGATCTCTCCCTTCTCCTGCTGTTTCTCCTGGGCCCTCCCTCTCCACCCCTCAGGCTGCAGGGACGCAGCCTCATCAAAGGGGAGGGTAATGTCGTGGATAAGACACGCATTATCTCGTAAACAACGCGAGGCAGAGCGGACACACCATCCGGTCGCAACATCAAAAATAGAACAACACAGGAAGGTGGGGACGAAAATCCAGAAAAAATGGTCAGATGAAAAAATGGTAAACAGGAAGATGACCCATGACGTCAAACTGAGCGCGTGGTTCACGCCATGACTAACAGAAACTTCTAGAAGCCACGAATACGAAAACAACTAGTTGGAGTTGGAGTTGGAGTTGGGCTTCGAAAGTCATCCCTGCTAGCACCTTGCAGCCATGTTACTTTGGTGGCATTTTTGGGTAAGCCCTATTGAAGCAGTTTAGGTGTTTCTTGTTTAAGGGGGAACATGGTGGACGGAAATGTGCTATGGAAAATGTGGATTAAGTAGGTTATAGGTATTTCTTGATTGATGTATGACTATATAAAGGACCAAGAATTGTATTTGACTAAGTTAATTTTAGAAGAAATAATCATATAATGGAATGATTATAGATTTGACTGTTAATTTTGAAGAATGATATAATTGAAGACATATAGATTTGAATTCTAAGAGTACTGATATATTAAATTAGCATAGAGAGTAAGGAATTAATGATTTACTTTTAAAAGATCTCAGCTCTACGGAAGTGTGACTTAACAATGATGATGATTGTTAATTTCCGGTAGAGCGTAAGAATAAGTCTGTGTTTTGTATGTAATCATTAAGATATTCTTAGAATAAGTTTGCTTGAGTTAATTGCGGCTTAGCAATATTAATTCAGTATTATGATTGCCTGATTAAGCACAAGACATTTTATGTCCACTTTCAGAACGTACTCATTTACTTTTTGATGGAGATAATCTTGAGTTTAAGTTAGTAATTGTGTAAAGACATTAACTTAGTATTTTAAATTGCTTGTATAAGTAATTCATCTTGCCTAAATATAATTCTCACTATTTTCTGTATTTCAATTTGTTTACGAATATTTTTATGATTTCAATCATTGTAGTGAAGAAAGGAATTCTTTTATTAACTGCTTACATCTATTTTAAGCATTGACATTGGTTAATTAATAACAGCTTGCTTAAATTTATATTATGTAGTTTGTATGTTAACAATTAGAGTAAAGCGGCAAGTTAAAAGATGGATATTTAATATGGTATAATTATTGTATTGGATTATTATGAACTCAGATGTTATATTATTGATATATAAATTTATGTGATTGACTTTACATGTTTACTATATATAATACTTTACAGTTAATAAATTAGTTGTAAATTCTCTAATAAGTTGTGAACCCAAATCGCTTTATGACGTCTTTTCGAAGTTCGGTATCTTGTCCTCAGTAATGCTGGAATTTATGCTTCTGTAGATTAAAGTTTGGTGAATAAGTACTGATAGTAGTGTCTCCAGTTGCAAATAATGGCAACGCTTTGCAGATACCGTATCTTATATAGGCTTATACAGTTATTATTACCGCAAGTTAAATTTAAGCCTGGCTCATGGCCGTAAACGAAGGAACCCTGCGCCCACCGCATCGAGAATTACGCCCATACGATTGAATATAAATCCCTTATATTGTGTGATGGAGAAGATATGCAGTTTCCTCTCTGTTCCAGAAGCTATGTGGTTTCCCTTATGTTGCAGCTGTTAAGTCATTTCCCGTATGTTGTCGAGGATATGTGGTGACGCGTGGTTATAGAAAGCACGTTGTTTTCCTTGTGTATTATAGGCTAGGTGGTTTCTATTTGAACTGCTATCGTCCGCTTATGATATATATGTGGAATTATTGCTGGTTCTCTCATGCGGCCACCGGGATTGACGTAATTGGTTCATATTGAATCGATAGGATTAAGGTCTCATCCCTTGCTGGGCCACTTCAGGAACTGAATTTCAGTGTGGTACGTGTGTGTGTGCGGACTGAAGGGGGTTTTGTGATCTGGCGAAGAGCATGCTGTGTATATGGAAGCTGATTAATCGCTATTTAGAATGGTGTTATTATTGATAATGCTATATGGAGGGCAAGATCTATAAACAACGTTAATAGTTTGTATTTATAAATGTTCGTTATATATGACATTAGCAAACATACATACACACGCGCGCGTACGCGTATATCTATATCTATCTATCTATCTATCTATCTATTTATCTATCTATTTATCAACATATATATATATATATATATATATATATATATATATATATATATATATATATATATATATATGTGGGTATGATCTTTCGTTAGGGCAATGTCTAAGCAGATAATGATGGCCACATCACCCCCAGAATAGATAAATTATTATAGGAGAGGGTGGCATAGTACTGTATCAAATGCTCATCATTCTTCTTCTTTTAACGGTAGGTTCATGTCTGAGCCGCCGTGGTCACAGCATGATACTTAATTGTAGTTTTCATGTTGTGATGCTCTTGGAGTGAGTACGTGGTAGGGTCCCCAGTTCCTTCCACGGAGAGTGCCGGTGGTACCTTTTAGGTAATCATTCTCTCTATTTATCCGGGCTTGGGACCAGCACTTGACTTGGGCTGGCTTGGCCACCCAGTGGCTAGGTAGGCAATCGAGGTGAAGTTCCTTGCCCAAGGGAACAACGCACTGGCCGGTGACTCGAACCCTCGAACTCAGATTGCCGTCGTGACAGTCTTGAGTCCGACGCTCTAACCATTCGGCTACCGCGGCCCGCATCATCATTAACTGACTACAAAGTAACAACTATTTCTAGTAAAGACTTCTAAGGAAAGGGCCTTAGAAGACATTAAAACTACAGTACTATGACGGTGCGCGGCCATAGTGTTCCGTCGCGGTAACACAAAACGTCACATGCAGAAGTATGAGCTTCACATCCTGCATATCAATGTTCTTCCCAAACATATAAAAACTATATAGCTGATCTGAGAGGACCAAATTTAATATAGCTTCTTCTAAATGTGAATGTAAAATTACATATGATTTCATACCCTGCCCAAAAGTGCCTCTTTCTACGTCTTCTTAGTTGTTTTCCCAGAATACAGGTCGTCCCAATCCACAATGTTCAAACGAATGCATTTTTTATTGTGTATGCAATGGCGTTTTTTTTTGCTTGTATTTTTTGTTCCATTGCATTTCTTGTAAGGTATAATTTTAAAAACTGTTTCCTCTTAAGTTTGTTTGATGATTTTTTTATTTTTGCCTATGCACCCATTATCTATTTTATATCTATTCATCTATTTTCCTATTTGTGACTGCAACATATACCATAAATAAAGCATAACGCCTGTACAATGTTGCATTCCGTCAGACTTTGATAAACAGGTAATCAAACCTCATTAGTATTACTGTTGTTATACGAAGGGTTCTTCTGACTTCAGCCAAATCTCTGGGAGATGTTGCAAACTTTAGACGGGTGTCCAGGCGGTCTACATTTCCCTTGCTATTTCTGTTTTATTTTTACCCCTTTTTAGCCCCAATTTCCAAGTTTTTTTTAACCTTTTGTTTCGTTCTCTTACTTAAATGTTAATTTACTTTGTAGATTAAGTTCGTAAAGTTTAATAGTTCTAATTAATTTGATAATTTTGATTGTTTTAGCATGATTTCTTTTTGGGATTCTTATTCTAGCTATTTGTTAATTTAATTAGATTAGCGTACATTTGATTTTTCTCTATTCCGAGTCTCCTTTTAGCTGTTTTCTTGCTGGCACCTGCGATCACTGTTTCATTTATTATTTGCTTGCGGAATATCCATATATCTCTCTTTTTATTATTTATAGTGTTTGTTAGTTCCGCTAATTCTATTTTGTCCCTGTTTAACAATAATTTCAATAATCAACATTTTTGCATAAATTATTTAGTTTTTGCCGAGAGCTTATTGGAGCTTTTCTTGACGTTCTTACCGCCTACTTCATGTGCAGCTTCCTTTACTATGCAATTGAATTGAGATCTTCGTCGCTGAGAAGTGAATATCTGTTTGGATGTTAAGGTTAAATTCTGTCGCTCTGGTCTTCAAGTTAGCTAAATTTGGCTGCGGTTTTCGCATGAGTTTATTCATTTCCCTTCTAAGGTGTAATCTAATTTGGCCTTTGACCATTCTATGGTCGCTGCCAACATTTACTTTATTAATAACTTCAACACTTTTTACTACATCGCGCCTATTTGAAATTATGAAGTCATTTTGATTTTTGGTATCAGATGGCGACTTCCATGTTTACTTCCGCTCTATTCTTTACGTATTTAATGTATTCATGATATTGAGTGATTGAGCCTCCGCAAAATCGATTAGCATTTGTCCCCTTTCATTCCTAGTGCCTATCCCTAATGCCCACTACGGTTTATCCTGTATTTTTACCTATTTTGGCATTAAAATCTCCTATAATTATTGTTTTTACTCTCTCATCATAGAAACTCTCTCTTTCTTCATCACTGTGGCTGCAGGTTGGAGCATAGACTTGAACAATCTTTAAGTTGTACCTATTGCTTAGTTTTATTGTTACTGAAACCATTCTTTCGCTTATACTATAGAATTCCACGACATTCTTTTCTAAACGTTTGTGAATTAAGAAACCTACCCGTAATTCCTGCTTGTTTCCCTTTTGTTTACCTCTCCAATAAAGCACGTGTTCAATATTTAGTATCTTCTGTTCTTCGCCTAGACTTCTAACTTCACAGAGTCCTACAACATCTCATTTAATGAAAGAGAGTTCCTCAATGCTAGTAATGCTAGTAAGTCGGATTCAGTTCTCATTGTCCTTACATTATATGCGCAAAGGTTCATCAACGTGGGGCGGCCTGTTTTAACTGGAGATTTTTAGCATCTGTTCGCCTCCGTAACCAGGGGCTCCTTCGCCTCCGGGGAATGAGAGCCGTTGCTCTGTTTGTAGTCATGTTTTTTTATTGAGAAGTAGACAGCCGAGTTGCCCCCGAACTACTGGCTTAGGTGTATCTTGGAGAGTAGTTTAGCTGGGATGCCAGTGATAAGCCCCTCCAGCGGGGTTGGTCTGTCTAGTCAGGACTTATGAGCAGCAACGCACTACACAAGGGTAGACTCCAGTGAGCATGGGCTTCAGTATCAGAAGTGCATATATGTGTGATTATATTCTATACACTTATTTCATTCATGCGTATGTAAGCCTAGTGCAGACATAGTTGTTCACCCGCAAATGCCCCAGTACTACGCACATATTCATTTTCGTGTTCATATGCTCATATGCATATGCTATGCATACATACTCCAACATGATACACAACTACCCACATGCATATGCATGCACATATATAGACATATGCGCATACACATATGAAACTTAAAAAGGAACTGGACGTTAAGAAATGAGAAGCCGGATTCTGAAGGTATTCGGTGTAAAGTAGTCTAAAAGCACTTGAAAACAATGAAAACACAACAAAACACAAATATAAATGACAGCATCCAGCAAATGACCTACGCAAGGAACGAGAAGTCTGCTCAGTACAACCTTTGTTGTACTGAGATCTCTCCTTAATTGTTTGACGGTTCCGTTTTATTTATCGACGTAATAATAATAATTTATAATTCAGTTAATTCCATTTGTTACAATGTTATCAAAGTTTGGTGTGACAGGCTGTCTGTTTTGCTTCTAAATTACACCCTGTGTGCAAGGAATGGCCAGGGATTTGAACTCAGGTCAGCAAGATTGCTTAACGAGAATGCTATCACTGCGCCACACAGCGCCACGTCTTGGTGACATTACTGCTTTCATTATCATCATTTCCATAAATAGACATAAAAGGTGAAAAGTACATGACACTTACAGCGTGAAATATGTTTAGAGTACAAGAATGTAATAAAAAGACACGTTCACAAAATTAAAAATGACAAACCCGTCATGCTCGCTGTAAATCGAACAAATAGCTAAAATTGAGAATTCGAAAAATGCCTTATTCTAAAAATGACTATCAGAATTATAAAACTCATTAAATAAAACATTACGGTGGCAATCTTTAAGAAATGTATGTGTGTGTCTCTCTCTCTCTCTATATATATATATGTATATATATATATATAAATATATATATATATATATATATATAATATATATATATATAATATATATAATTATATATATAATATATATAAAATATATAATATATATATATATATATATATATAATATTTATTTTTATATAATATATATATATATATATTTTATATATATTTTATATTTTAGTATATATATATATATTTATTATATAATATATATATTATATTATATATATATATATAATAGCACATATTGAATAGTCACGAAAGTAAATATATATTTGTTTTTTTTTAACCATCTTTCATATTAAAAATTTTTTTTTTTTCACATAGAAAAGAGTTTTATAATTTTTCATTTTCATGGGGTCCATGGTTTTAGTACAATTTGCAAATATCCAAAAAGTTTAAAAAAATGGGTGGCAACGTATCCTTTTAAAGTAACGCAAAATGGGCTTTATGGTTTTAAACTTTCAGATCCTGGTATATCTGCAGCGTCATGTTTCAACAGGGACGTACTGATAACCAATCATAACAATCCCTGCTCCCAAATTTGACTCCGTAAAATGCAGTCCACTGGTATTTCTGGGAAATAATCTACTTGGGGCCAGGTTTGACTTTTACCAAAGCCATGACCAGTGCTTTTTTCAGTCAAGATCGTAAGTCCAAATTTTCGAAGACATATTTCCAATAGCATGTATTACAAAAGCTTTTAATACCTGTAAATCGGCCGGGAAGGCTCACGAGCATAAGCAGATTCATATATGATTATTAGTAATTTTACGAGTCTTAAGGTAAAGAATCATAACGTCATAAAACGGTTGAAATGCTACATCTGAATCTTAGCTGTAATGTTCTACAACTGGCGATGGCTGAACTGATGTCGAAATTTCCGTGCAGGCAAAATACGGGAAAGCGAGCCTTAAACCAATAGGCTGTTGCGTTATTAACTCGAACATTAATTACTGTTCCTCTGTATATCCACAGAACATTTTCAGCCTTTTAAGGGCATATCATACCCTTAATGATATAGAGCCACGTAGTCTCTACGATATCCTTATGAGGGGAGA
Source organism: Penaeus monodon (assembly GCF_015228065.2). NCBI lineage: Eukaryota > Metazoa > Arthropoda > Malacostraca > Decapoda > Penaeidae > Penaeus > Penaeus monodon. The sequence goes on along the minus strand of NC_051423.1, from coordinate 11,803,441 downwards.
GAGAGAGAGAGAGAGAGAGAAGAGAGAGAGAGAAGGGGAGAGAGAGAGAGTGAGAGAGAAAGAGAGGGGAGAGAGAGAGAGAGAGAAAGAGAGGACTGAGACAGAGGACAGAGACTAGATAGTCAGACAGGCGACAGGCAGGCAGGTATGCAGGAGTAAGACAGACAGACAGACAGACAGACAGGCAGCAGAAAGACAGGCAGCAGCAACAGACAGGCAGGGAGACAGACAGACTGATAAACAGACAGACTTCAAACAGACAGACAGGCAGGCAGGCAGGCAGACACTAGCGAGTCAGACAGAGAGAGAGACAGGCAGACAGATAACAGACGACAATCAAACAGACAGGCAGGCAGGCAGACAGACAGACAGACAGGCAGGCAGGCAGGCAGGCAGGCAGGGCAGGCGGGCAGACAGACAGACAGGCAGACAGTCAGGCAGAGAGACAGACAGACAGACAGAGAGAGGGAGAGATAGAGACAGACAGACAGACAGAACGGACAGATAGACAGAGAGACAATCAACAGACAGACAGACAGAATAAATGTAAAATCGCTTTTAAATCGGCCGGGAAGGGTTACGAGCAAAAGAGATTCTCTCTCTCTCTCTCTCGCTCTCTCCCTGTGTGTGTGTGTGTGTGTCCTCCCCCTCCCTCCCAAACCACTCTCCCTTTTAACACTTTGTTTCTTTCCTCTTCTTTCTGTTGCCCATGCTTCTTCCTCTTTCCTTCTTCCTCTTCGTCTTCTTCTTCTTATTATTATTATTATTATCATTATTATTATTATCATTATCCTCCTCCTCCTTCTCCTCCTCCGCCCTCTTTCCCTCTTCTTTTTTATCATCTTTCTGTTCCTCCTTTCCTCACCGTCCGTCGTCCCCTTCCTCCTTTTCCCTCTCTCCCCGTCTCCACTTCCCCAGTTTCCCGACAGAACACGACATAATGCATCTCATCAATAATTTCTTAATGGTAGGAGATTCATGAAAGATTGAGGTTCCTTGTGATAAGGAAGGAAAGGGGGGGGGGTGGAGGGCAGCGAGACTATAACATTTTCGCGCTCGTCTCGATCCTGAGCTAAGTATGAGGGTTATGCTTTTGTGTGTGTGAATATATATATATATATATATATATATATATATATATATATATATATATATATATATATATATATATATATATATATATATATATATATATATATATATATATATATATATATATTATATATATATAATATATATTTTATATATGTATGTATATAATATATATATATATATATATATACATATATATATACATATATATATATATATATATATATATATTGTATAATGGTCTCTAATTTGAATGATACTAGAACACCACTATATTATCTGGCAGGTCCAGAGGAAAACTCAGTATCTGTTTCTCAGCTTTATTGAGGGAACAGACACGTAGATTAAAAGGGATCTTGACACGGTAGACGTGGCGGAGGCGGCGTCAGCTCCTACGGGTTGGAGGGAAGGTGTTCGCGGTTCAAGGAACGGACTCGGACTGATTCCTTCGGTATTTCTGGGTCACTTCCAGCCTAGGGCGTGGGGGCACAGCTGTTGCCCTCGGCTACCCCCCTCCAGGCGTTTCTCGTTATCGCCGAAGGTGAGGTCATGACCCAGGAGGTCAGCAGCTGCCTAGCCAAACTCCTTGATTAATGGATGTCACCCCGGCTCAGGTAGATTTCACTATTTATAGATGTCACACTGCTCTGCCACCTACCCTCGCCTCGCCCTCGAGGCGCTGATAGACTGCTCCCACCTCAAGGCTGTCCTACTCGCACGCCCGGAGAAATGCTTGACGGCCCAACGTAGACGTCATCTTCCACGGCGCGCGTCCTCATCCACCTCCCGTCCTGTGCGGCGTCCTCCTTCCTGTCCCTCATCCGGTGTCCCGTCCACGGCGCCGTATACGCGAAGTCCTCGTCGTAGCGCCATATTCTGTAGACGGTCCCCGATATGGTGATTCCTAAGTCCCTGGCTATCCACGGTTCCTCGCCATCGACCGCGGGCCTGGGGTGTGGGTATCGATGACCAGGCTAATAGCAACCAGACCATGCACACAAGGGCCAAGATAGGTGGAGAGAAAGAGATGTCACGCTGCCTAGCCAAACTCCTTGATTAATGGATGTCACCCCGGCTCAGGTAGATTTCACTATTTATAGATGTCACACTGCTCTGCCACCTACCCTCGCCTCGCCTCGAGGCGCTGATAGACTGCTCCACCTCAAGGCGTCCTACTCGCACGCCCGGAGAAATGCTTGACGGCCCAACGTAGACGTCATCTCCACGGCGCGCGTCCTCATCCACCTCCCGTCCTGTGCGGCGCCCTCCTTCCTGTCCCTCATCCGGTGTCCCGTCCACGGCGCCGTATACGCGAAGTCCTCGTCGTAGCGCCATATTCTGTAGACGGTCCCCGATATGGTGATTCCTAAGTCCCTGGCTATCCACGGTTCCTCGCCATCGACCGCGGGCCTGGGGTGTGGGTATCGATGACCAGGCTAATAGCAACCAGACCATGCACACAAGGGCCAAGATAGGTGGAGAGAAAGATATGACAGGTGTGGGGGGGGGGGGGTACTACAGCACTACGAGTCGTTAAACAATAAGCCGATGATTTTTTTTTTTTTTTTTTTTTTTTTTTTTTTTTTTTTTTTATGTCTTATTTCCCTTTTTTTTTGATAGACCGGAATGATCAAGGCGATCCGCAAAGATCTACTTGAACCTCGAGCGTTCCGATAAAAGGATAGAGTAAGAAGTGCAAACTACATATACAAGTACTCAGTGCCTATGGACATTGCTGTTGTACAAGGATAGGTCCGTGATATGGGGGACACGAGGAAGCACACTCGATGGCCTTACTGCCGATGCGATCCTCCTCCTTGTGCATCCGATACGCTTTCGCATAGCACGCGCCAAACACTAATAAGAGGAGCAACATGCCTACAAGGTAACATAAACAGGATAGATGAAGTTTATGTGAAAGTCTGACATCAACCCGACGTCCGCGTCCTGAACCTTACTAACGTGACGTAGATGCAGCTCCGGATTGTGACGTTGATTGTCGGCAAGGTTAGGAGCGCCGGCCTAATCGCTATAGGATCTGCAGCGAAGGACTTGATTGCCGGAACTTTTAATGACAGAGAACGCAACCCACAGTAGGACAAAGGTTCCCTGCAATAACCTATCTGGCTGAAGCTCCTCGCAAGCAATTGTGGCGGCCGTTGATTGATAGAAATAGATCAGTGTCGCCTGCGAAAGACTGAGCATGAAAGGCGAGAGTTGATCTCTCACCTCCTCGAAGGAACAGAGTGAGGTGATCAAGCCACCTGAAACAAGAGCACGAGCACAAGATGGAGTCTGAAGAGATGAAGGTAAAGGTGAAGAAAAGCACACGAAAGTGTCCTTGGTAGGCTTCAAACAGGAGTCTAAGAAGTCAGAGGAAGGGAAAGATAGAGCATGACCTCCTAGTTCTCTAAGAATAAATGTGTGAGGCACGTGAACCATGTAATATGAACTGTTTGTTTTGTGTGGGAAGGGTGTACGCGGTACGCCCTAAAGATAGTAGAAGGACGCACTGGAATAATAACAGACAGCCCAGAGGCAGTGAGGAAAGACCTGAGGCTAGCGTAAAACCGAGTGCGTTGTCTTAAAGGGAAAAGAGTCTTGACAGAAAATGAAGATACCCTCTTAAGTACCGCGCCCATGTCAACAGGCGAAATCACGTCAGGCGACACCTCACCGTGCGCCGCACGAATGAGGGCTGTTGCCAAACTATTCAATCGCTGTGTAATTTTTGTTGACTGTGCTCTGATATGAAAAAACTGTTAAAGTTAATGAGGTAAGATGAGAAACTTTGTTTACTGTGCCTACAATCTGACCGACCTTACCTCGCACAGCCTTAAAATCAGTAGCTAATTCCTGAACATTGTGCGCGAGCGTGTTGACAGCATGAGCAGATGAGTCGAAACTGTGAACTACAGACGATAAGCTTTCCTTATACTTCCTGAATTCGGATGTAAGAGTGTCGTCATCCACAACTCCGAAAAGTACGTGCGCAAAATTGCCAACAAAATTGAATAATCCTCGCCGGGCCCTACCTGTAGGAGTGAGAGGCCCTACGAAAGAATTCAACTCTGCAATCGTCGATGATAAGATACAATTGAATAGGCGAATGTCATGTGCATCAAGAGATGGATCTATGGTAAGGTTGTCACGAAGAGAAATTAACTGTTCCTGTGGTATAGCATGAGCTTGGACGCGTTGCGGAGTGGCAATAGCGAGAACCGGACCTCCACATGGCTTGTTATAGGGAAAACCTTCCCAAGGTCCCTCAACCACAGCCCCAGGTGTCATCCTTCACGTTACGCGGCAGGCGATGCGAGTCTCCTCCCATGAGGAGTGCCACAAAGAATATGGACAACAGCATCCTGGAAGGGAGAGCCAGATATCACTCACCACTCACACGACCAGCATAAAGAATATATCACACAAACCAGTTACAAGAGAAAATGAATAGGATGATAATGGTCTGTCCTAGATGAGCGGTGCAGGTAATAGCATGCAATCGCAGCTAAGTATAGAGATAGAAACAAAACCCTACGGGAGTAACACATATACCTGACGAACTCGCTAACTCTCGAGGACTAGTGCAAGTAAATGAGAAAAGAATGATGTATCAAAGCAAGGATGACTAATGAGAGGACAATCATGATTCCTGACACTCATAATACTGATCAGCCAGCTTCAGGACGTCAAAATGGAACCACTGCACAGAGCCATCAGCGACAGACTTGCACTCTGCCTTGTTGTTCTTTACTGCCACAACTCTGTAGGGACCCACAAATAACGGACTAAGCTTAGCCGAATAGTATATGAGCATGATTTTTCTTAAATACCAAGGAACCGACCCCGATAGATTTCGCACGAGCGATCTTATGCTGGTACTCAATTATTCTGTCACGAGACCTGGTCAGGAACGCCTTTGCTTGCTGAGACGCTCGCTGCTGCCGAGAAACCAAATACTCAGCATAATTGTCCGCATAGAGGGGACGCGGCCTCATCTCCAGGAGTTCGTAAGGCAGCCGCTTGTCCTGTCCCGTGAAGAAAGTGCGGACTATCGCCCAGGGAAGAGTGATAGGTAGAATTGATGGCCGACTGGACGGTGGGGAGAAGAACGTCCCAATCGTCCTTGCTGTCGTCCACCAGTTGCCGCAAAATGGTTAGAATGGATCTATTTAAACGTTCCGTAATGCCATTAGCCTGTGGACGGAACGGCAAAATGTTCACCTGCGTCACATGTAGCTGCTGCGTGAGAGTGGCTAACACCTGATTTACAAACTCGGTACCGTTATCCGAGCTTAAATATTGTGGACAGCCGTGACGGCAACAAATTACGTCATGAAATGCTTTCGTGACGTGCACCGCAGCCTTTGACGGAACCGCCACCAACTCGCAGTAGCGAGAAAAATTGTCCACAAACACTAGAATGTGTTTGTTGCCAGACCGTGATGTGGTGAAACCAGACAAAGTGTCACATGACACTTTCTGCCAGGGAAAATCCGGAATATCGAACTTAAGTGCAGGCGCGGGATCGCTTGTGTGACCCTTGTACAAGGGGCACGTCTTGCAAGACCTGACGTGATTAGCTACCCTCGTTACTAACCGCGGAAAATAAAACCGGTTACGGGTCAACTGCACTGCCTTATGAACACCACAATGTGCTGCCTCACGGTATTCATGAGCATACTTCAACACACGCGGCACTAAAATTTCCGGCACCACCAGGACTTCTCGGATGATCCGTCTGCGACCCATAATTCGCTTCGGCTGGGATCTCCGAAATAACAGTCCCGTGTCGTCAAGAAAAAATTCCTTAACTGGCAACCCCTTAACCTTGGGGACTGCCGTGCCCTTGGCTAAGGCTCGAATGATCTGGCCATAAATTTTGTCGGCACGCTGGGCAGCATATACCTCGTCTTTATTCAGCGGCTCCAAGGGAGGAACCTGTGAAGCACTATTCACAACAGCTGACGAAGGCAAGCTAAATGAAGGGGGGAAATCAGCAGCGTCGTCCCGCTTCAAAGATTGCGAGTTTTCGATTGGCGCACGTGACAGCGTGTCAGCGGCGACATTTGCGCGGCCCTGAATATACACAAAAGTCACATCGAAATCGCCCAGGATATCCTGGTAACGTGCCCTACGACCATACGGATCATTACCATTAAGCGACGTGAGCGGCATGTGGTCTGTGTGAACCATGACCTTATACCCAGTATAATATCTCTGAAGTACTTAAGAGCTGCACTAGTGAGAACCCTTCTAGCAAACTGATAGGACGCAGATTTCCTTCATGCTCCTGCATTAAAATGGCTCCTAGGCCAACATTCGACGCGTCTGTGTGGAAAATGAAGGAGAGGTCAAACCTCGGAAATGCAAGAACGGGAGCGTGCGATAGACAGTGTTGTAATGTTGAAAATGCGTTGACCTGCTCCTCGCCCTAGCGCCAGGGGACATCTTTCTTGAGGAGGTGTGTCAACGGTGCAGCGATCCTCCCAAAATCCTTAATGAACGGTCTATAAAAACCTGCTAACCCCAGGAACGACTTTACCTGTGTTGCATCAGAGGGAATGGGGAACATACTGACAGCTTTTACCTTGGCCTCGTTAGGGGCAATACCTGCAGCACTAACAGAATGACCGAGGAAATCTAAACGCGACTGGAAGAATTTACACTTAGCCGGATTAATTGTTAAACCCGCATCCGAAAGTCGCTGAAAAACACTGCGCAACCGCGCTTCATGGTCCCTGATCTATTTATAGATGTCACAGTGTGTGTGTGTGTGTGTGTGTGTGTGTGTGTGTGTGTGTGTGTGTGCATGTGTGTGTGTGTGTGTGTGTGTGTGTGTGTGTGTGTGTGTGGTGTGTGTGTGTGTGTGTGTGTGTGTGTGTGTGTCTTACAAGCAATATGTGAAACTAGTCATTACATGAAATGACTAAAATATTTAAGCATTACGTGAAATGACTGTGACCACCAGTCATTTCACGTAATGACTCAAATAGCCAGTCATTCCGTGTAATGACTGAAAAATATGCACCCTGATTACACCTATTGCCTAAGTATCCATTTCTTCATTCAGGCAATCAGTGTAGAAGCCTATAATGCCATGTCATCTGTACAGTCAGGTAACAAATAAGCTGGAAGAGGGGAGACTGAGTGCCATTCCAGGGAGGCATGTTGGCTTCTCATTGCCCTGGTGTCAGTGAGGAACGGATGGTTAGTGTCCGTAAGGAGAGACCTATCGGCTTCCTACTGAACGGTAGACTATGACTACACACCAGGGCACTGGGCGCCCCAATCAACTGGTACTGCATGGCTTCTCTTGGCGAATGTCCTCTAGTGTGCTACTGGATGACTATAGCGAGGGATGGTGGGGGGAGGGGGGGGGGGGCTGCCACCCTACTCTATAATACACACCAGGGCGAGGGGGGCCCTAGTCAACTGATACTGCGTGGTTTCTCTTGGCGAATGTTCCCCAGTGTGCTGCTAGAGTGTAGTGAACACGCCTCTCATTGGCCCACGCACCCTCTCTCTGCCCAGGTCATCCCCTACAGGATTTGAACGTAGATAAAACATTACGACCTTAACTAAACTTTGGACATTACCATGACCTCAGTTTCGTTAGTTCGGACGACATCCCCAAACCGCTGCAGTAGCGGTCTGATTACACAAACCGCTCGTTACCTCAGGCGGCATAGGCTTACAAACGGCCAATGTTCCCGCCGCCAGGTCACCGAGGTAACCTTGGAAAGCTGGCAGGACTGTGAAACAGAGGCGGTGCCTTGCCGCTGCCGGTGAAACAGGTCGATGGGGACACCTTTTGAGATACTGCAACTTCCTATCAGGTCATGTATTCCCAGTGCTAAGTGTCGTATTCCGTGTGCCCTGATAAAAGCGAGCGCTAGCCAGCGGTGTGTGCAGAAACTTACGTTTAGTGACTGTAGATATAACAAACATTCAGCAAGTGTAGTGTTCGCTACCTTAATATACTTTAGTGTAGTGTTCTTTCATTTGTGTTCGTGTTCGTGGGTGTATTCGTATTTGTATATATTTGTATTCATCTGTACGTTTATTTTGTCCGCCTACTGTCTGTATTTGTTTATGTATTTGTCTGTGCATGTACGTCCGTAATTCGTCTGCATGCATTTGTTTAGCTGTCTGTAATGTTTTGAGTATACATAATATACCTATATACTTAGAAACAATAAATCTGTCTTTTTCCTTACTATATAAAATCACTACTAAACTATCAACATTAAAATATCACCAAGAGAAACATTAATTTTGAAAACAAACAATGAACATTGAATGAATAAGCAGATATGCAAATGACCAATCAGTAAAACACTGAACTAAGCCTCTAACTCAAAATCACCACTAAATCTATACAAAGTCTAAGGGTCGGAACCCCTAGTCCCGTGGTGTCGGCTACCAAATTTTTTGTTTGTTTGTTTGCTTGATGTCAGAAGTGCTACAGGAGGACTACAGTGGGGGATGGTGAGGAGGGAAGGAGGATGGGGGCTGCCACCCTCCTCTATAAAACGCTCGCCTGGGACCTCAGTACCAACACAGCTATGAAGAGAACCATGGCAGACACAACAGAGGAGATATTCAAGCGCAAACTTTATCGGAGAAATGAGCAGATGAAGAGGGTTTTAATACCGAAAGAGCATTATTTCCAAATTATCGATGAACTGAAGCAAGCAAAGTCCAGCAACAGTACAAAGAGTTGCCATGAATGCTACCTGCTCACAAAGTAAGTACATGTATAAGGTAACCAACGGGGAGCCGTGTATTCGTGAAAAATAACTGTATTGTTGTATTGCTGTATTACTGTATTGGTTAATGTGTTAAGAGTTGATTGTCATGCACGAATCAACATTTTTGTCGTATGAATCGATAATTTTATAGGAATACACTGTTGTTCTCATATTCATAACTCATTGCTCACCTGTGGCACCGCAGGGGATGAGGAGGGCTCACCTCGGAGACTAGCGCAACCCGACTTTTAGTGTTCAATACTAATCAAAAGATTAGCTGGTTTTTAATAGTTGCGAAGTTGCTTCTGACGCATACATTTGTATGTCTTTTTCCGATACCCGCAACACACTCTTTAGTTTACCATAGTAATTAACGGATTAACTGTGTATGAAAGCGTTTCCGAAGTTGCCACTGATGCATACATTTATATGACTGCTTCATATATGAGATACTTCTCTGCGGTGATATAGAAAAACTCACAAAGAAACGAAAGAGCGATGATGAACCAGTCCTGTACTACGTCGCCATCGAGGATACCATACGATGCAATCAAGAGAACACACATCGCTACAGGTCATGGCGGGCGGGAGAGCATGATGAAAGAAACAGCAAAAAAATGCGCTAACATCACATGGGAAGCTCTTGAATTGTTTAAATCGTACTGTGAAGAGTGCCAGATGAAAAGAAAGCGACCAGTTACACAGGGTGTGGTTGTTTAACCCATCTCGACAGATGGGTTTTCTTCTCGCGGCCAAGTGGACTTGATTGATACACAGTCAATGGCACAGGGTTCCTACAAATGGATTATGGTCTATCAAGACCACCTCACCAAATTTTGTGTCCTGTGTCCGCTATCGTCGAAACGTGCAACATAAGTGGCGCATTATCTCACTGACATATTTCTCTTGTTCGGAGCTCTGTACATATTACAGAGTGATAATGGCTCAGAGTTCATAGCCGAAGTGATCTGTGAGATGAAAATCATCTGGCCCAAACTTGTCCTCATTCATGGAAAGCCTCAACATCCACGGAGCCAAGGATCCATGGAAAGAGCAAACGTTGACATCAAAGACATGTTGGTTGCATGGATGGGAGACAACGACACCATGGATTGGAGCATTGGAATTAAGTTTGTCCAGTTCCAGAAGAATTCCAGCTTTTATGCAGGTATTTGCAGATCACCCTATGCAACCATGTTTGGATGTAAGGCCAAAGTGGGCCTGACATCATCCTCGCTGCCTGATGAGGTAATTAAAAGAATGCAGTGTGAGGATGATCTGTTAGCTGTACTCACCACCGGTCAAAACGGAGAGGAACCAGGTCCTGTTCCCAGTGCTGAATCAGCCGAAGTTCACTTTGACACAGAACGTCCCAGTCCTTCAGTAGTCCCCAACACCCTGGTACCTGTCCGACTTGTATCAGCCGATGTTCACGTTGATGCAGAGCGTGGACATCATCCTTCAGTAGACCCGAACCATCCGGTACCTTTTCGTTCTCAAACAGCCGAGGTTGACATCGATGCTGAATGTGGCTGTCATCAGTCAATAGTCTCCAGCACCCAGAGAGGGATCGGCCCTGCTGTCGGCTGAGCAGTAACTTTGGTCAACCAGTGCATCGCCCGAAAATGATTTGAGCTGCAGAGAGAATAATATCATTACCCAGAGAAAAGGTGCCCGTATGAGTTAACTTGCCCAGGCTGAACGCTTGGTCAAGCAGAGTCGAATTGACCTTGCAGCCGGCGAACCACTTGATAATGCTGCTGTCCCTATTCCACTGGTAGGTCGGTCGAGGTGATCCTCGGAATATTCTCGGTGTCGTCTTGGAACGTGACCAAAATGACATGTACACCATTGGAGTTAAGGCAGGAGTTCTGAAGGCCAAGCTGTCACGCAACCAGTTTGACTTATGCCCTCAGCGCCTTCTGGGAGAGGACTCCATCAATCGCGACAGGGTGGTATCTCTGCGAAACCGTTACCTTTGAATCAAACTGTGGTGGACAGCGTTTTGTCAAATGCACTGCGCAGGACCCAAAAAGTGTCAAACCAACAGATGCAAGGGCTTTTAAAAACAAAGTTAAATGTAACAGTAGTGCCATGCCAGCATGACTGGTGTTAATAAAGTCTAAACTTGGACCTCTTTGACTGTGAACAGTATTCAAATGTCATCACATGCACAAATGCAGGACAAATTGTATGGTACCTAATTTTATTTCATGACCTGAAGGAATGTGTGAACAGTAGTTTCAATTGCACCATGACTTGCATAGACAAATTACAAAGTGTGAATACTTGCACATGCGTGTATTAACTTTTTTATGAGTTGAAATAAAGTGTGAATAGTAGTTGATATCTTTGTATTATTAGTTCAGTCATTTCATGAAATAACTGGTCCCATTTTTTATTCATTAAACGGAATGACTGGGTATTTGAGTCATTACGTGAAATAACTGGAGGTCACAGCCATTACACGTAATGCCTAACAATGCTAGTCATTGCTTGTAATGACTGGTGTATATGTAACGAGACAACAGCCAACTGTCGGGTCAAACGAGGTCAGATAACAGCAATAGATTTATCTATATACCATATTGCTCGGCCACCTACTCGAGCCTCGCCCTCGCCCGAGGTGCCTTAGATTTGCCTCATGGGTGACCTAACTTGGCTGGTCGTCTCATTCTTGTGTGCGTTGTCCTGGTGCATCTTTGTGGCTGCTCGTCCCTGTCGTCCTCTTCTTCCTGGTCCTCGGTGTAATCTGTCCGTCCTCGAAAGTCTCCCACAGGTCCTCCTTGATTCGGATTATTCTAGACTTCTTCGTAGTCCTCGTCCAGTCCTAACTCGGCGGCGTCTTCGTCCTCACGTCCTCACAGATCTCGTCCAGGTCCTTCACGGAGGCATGCTCGATCTCTACCTCCTCGTAATCTTCATCTGGATCTACGGGCGTCGGGCAGGGGGTCGGCATCTCAGAGCTGCTGATACCTGTGCTAACGAGGTCCTGGAGTTGACTGGATCTGCAGGCGTCCGCCAGGTGTAGCCCATCCACAGCATCCTGGGGCAACTGGTACATGTGCTGGCGAGTTCTTGGTTCTTCAATGGATCTATGGGCGTCTCGGCAGGTAACGCCCATCCACTACATCATGGGACGGCTTAACATCTGCTCTGACGAACATCCTGGTTCCTGGGCTTCTGGTGATCTTCAGGTGACGTCCTTCCCACAGCATCCTAAGGTGACCCATTCTGCAGCAGGATCCTCCTTCGGTGCCGTGTCGGTTATCGTCGGTCCGACTGCAATATATAGTAGGGGAACCAGATCATACATGTAAGGGTCAAATAGTAAGAGAAAAAGAAAGGCAACAGAGAAGAGGGGGTGTTAAGGACCACTAGCAGGTTATTTATATAAATTATACCATCCATCTCTGATAGATATGAGAGTAGATAAGGGAAACGACAACGGCAATCAGCAAGGATTTACTTGAACCAAATGTCGTCACACAGAGAAGAAATAAATGTCAGCAACCGTGAATGAGTGAAAG
>NC_051423.1:11751065-11786065 GCF_015228065.2 Penaeus monodon | reverse complement strand
CTCTCTCTCTCTCTCTCTTTTCTCTCTCTCTCTCCCCTCTCCCCTCTCTCTCTCTCTCTCTCTTCTCTCTCTCTCTCTCTTTCTCCTCTCCCACTCTTCTCTCTCTTCTTTTTTTTTCTTTTCTTTCAGACATCCCTTCATTCCATTCTATTTAATTTTTCATCTCATCTCCATCTTTCTGGGGGCGCACACTGAACCAGGTACCTGACGGGTCTGCTGCTGAATGCTTTTAACTAACACAAATCCCCTTTTTTCTTTGTAAATTCTTTAATGAACGCACAAGCGAGGTCCAGTAAACTCCCCTGAACTCCATTACATATGTCCAATATTAGTCACTATTATTTTTTTGGCCTCTGCCCTTAGTATCCTTTCAGACCTGTTATTTGCCGCGGTTTGTGTTATTCTCGAGAGGGGACAAAGCTTTCTTCCACATCTTCAGTTCCTTTGGACTCACAAAATTTCTAGTTTCTCTCTCTCTCTTCCCCTCGCTCTTTTAGTTCTCTCTCTCTCTCTCTCTCCTTCTATATCTCTCTCTCTCTCTCTCTCTCTCTCTCTCTCTCTCTTACTCTGCAAAAGCTGATTTTTGATATCCCAATTTTCGGGGCCCTTTACTTATAGCTTTGGGAATTTCCTTGGATATAGCTTTCTCTGCAGCAGTGTAAAATTTAATTACACCCTGCCTCGCCCAAAAGAATTAGATGTTACAGGGATTTTATTTAATTACTTCGACGGTAAAAAGTGTTATTTAGTATAAAATGCATAAAAGCTAAAAAAAGAGAGGCACGCCGCACACACAACACACCACACACCACACACACACACACACACACCACACACACACACACACAACTACAACACCACACACACACAAAACACACACACACACACCACACCCACGGTAACCTTTTAAATAGGAAATCTGCCTGACCCGGGGGGAAAACCCCTTTACTCAGGAAAGCCGGCTACGCAGCGTTCGCCCGGGGTCAACCTGCCCTTCGGCGTAAGGGAAAACGCTTGGGGGGGGACACAGTGTGTTCCCACGCCCAAGGGGGAAGCGCCCCGAAAACCCGAAGGGATCTCCGAGTCCGTTCCTTGAACCGCTAAAACCTTCCCTCAAACCCCTAGGAGCTGACGCCCCCTCCGCGCGTTCCCTCAAGATCCCTTTTTAAACACGTGTCTGTTCCCCCAATAAATGAGAAACAATACTGAGTTTTCCTTGGACCTGCAGAAAAAATGTGGATTCTAGTATCATTCAAATTTGAGGGAAAAATACACCACACACCACACAACAACACCGCACACAACACCACATATTATATATATATATAATATTATATATATATATAATTATATATATTATTATATTTATATATATACCTTTTATATATAATTATTTTAATAAAATATATATTATATATATAATAAAATATATATATTATATATATATATTATATATATAATATATATAAGAGAGAGAGAGAGAGGAAGAGAGAGGAGGAGATGTTTTTGTATAATGCACACACACACACCACCACAGCACCACACACACAACACACCGCACACACACCACCACACACACCCCCACACAAAACCCCCCAAACCACACACAAAAACCCCACATTATTAATATTTAAATTTTTAATTATTTATATATTTTATAAAAATTATATTATATATATATATATATATATATTATATATATAATAATATATATATTTTAAATATATATATATCTGTGTGTGTGTCTGTGTTTTATCTGCACACACACACACCACACACACACCACACACACACACACACACACACCCCACACCCACACACACACACACCAACATTATAATATATTATTATAAATATTAATTATATATATAATATATATATATACAACACACACAATATATAACCACTGTGTTGTGTGGTTTGGGTGTGTTGGGGGTGTGTGTGTGTGTTTTGGTGTGTGGGGTGTGGTGGTGTGTGTGTGTGTGTGTTTTGTGTGTTGTGTGTTGTGTGTTTTGTGTGGTGGTGTGTACAGATAAACACACACGCACACCAATATATATTAAATATTATATATATATTATTAATATAATCTATATATATAATATTATTTTAAATTTAAAAATTATAATATATATATATATAATTGCATACATTATACATAAAACACACCCTACTAAACACGAATATAGTCTAGATCCCCATGGGCTGCAGCACTGACACAAATTTAATCTTTTTTCCTGGGAGTTTAAAGTATCCCATTTAGAATACTGGTTACCCTCTACTTTAAGAAAAATTTCCTTTATAATTCGGCAAAAAAAGGAGGAATACTCAAATCTTATCGCTCTCTTCACTTTCCTCTTAAAAAAAGTGTCCCCGGTTTTTCACTGCAGCTTTTTTATGTATTTCGTAAAAACCTTTTTTAAATTTACGAGGATGGTTTGTACAAAAGGGCCAGTATATTTTCCTTAGATTAACTAACACCAAAACAGTCATAGGGAGCAGTAGTTTGGGCCAAACCCTTTAAATTTTTTTTTTTTCTTTGTGTTTTGAATTTTTGTTATTAACAAAATTTTCATTGTTTAATATTATTGTAGTTATAGGTTTTGTTAATAATTGTTTTTTTTCAATTCTATTACATAAGTTATTTTTATTCTGTTTAAATTTGGGTTGTTTTCTAGTGTACAGGTTATAAATAGTGTAAAATAGTGATAGTGTTTTATAAATGGAAATAAACTTTTACGTACTGTTTTTATTTTTACTACTACTTTGTATTATCATTATTTTATAACGAAAAACTAAGTAATAAATGACATAAGAGCTATATAATTACTGAAGTATAACTGATAAAAACAAATAATATATAACATGAATGAATAAATACAATCAATATAAAAAGGTAAAAATAAATCAAGGATTAACTAATGAATAAGTATCAACGAATAAACAATAGGATGAATTCACTGGATAAATTAAGATAAAGATATATATTGAACAGAAATAGTAAGTCAAAAGAGGCCTCGGGCGATGCAGGCCTCCCGGACCCGCACTTCAATATTAGGCTCAATATCGGACGCCGAAGTAAGCAGAGAGATAGTTTGTGAAAGGTACATGTACATCGGCTGCGAAAGAATGTTGGGAATGAATAACACTGAGAGACAGGTAAATTCGCCTATGGGTTTTCCTCGTTGTCGTAAATGAGTCATATAGTAAATTCGTTTATAGATTTATTGTCAGGAGAATATACGAAGCGATCTGATCTTCACAGAGTTTTTACACTGGCAGGAGACTATGTTGCTGCTATCTTTGGGTTGCGTTCCCAGTGAGGTCTTTTCTCTCTCTCTCCGATGTCTCATGGTCTTCTCTCTCTCTCTCTCTCTCACGGTCTCCACATCTCTCTCTCTCCACATCTCTCTTCTCTCTCTTCCTCTCCGGTCTCTATCTCTCTCTCTCTCTCTTCTCTCCCCTCTCCCTCTCTCTTCTCTCTATCTCTTTTCTTTTCTTTTTCTTTCAGGACATCCCTCTATCCATTCTATTTAATTTTCATCTCATCTCCATACTTTCTGCGGCCGCACACTGAACAGGTACCTGCGGGTCTGCTGCTGAATGCGTTTAACTAACACAAATCACCATTTCTTGGTAAAACTCTCTAATGGAACCGCAACAAGGCGAGGTCCAGATAACACGTCACCTGAAACCATTACATATGTCCAAATATTAGTCCACTAGATTTGTTGCCATTATGCCC
Organism: Penaeus monodon; assembly: GCF_015228065.2. Taxonomy (NCBI): domain Eukaryota; kingdom Metazoa; phylum Arthropoda; class Malacostraca; order Decapoda; family Penaeidae; genus Penaeus; species Penaeus monodon. Next base: position 11,782,320 of record NC_051423.1, on the reverse strand, counting down.
TTAGTACCTTTCAAGACCTGCATATTGCGCGTTTGTGTTATGTCGCGAGAGAGACAAAGCTTCTTCCACATCTCAGTTCACCTTTGGACTACAACTTTCTAGTTCTCTCTCTCTCTCTCTCATCGCTCTTCTCTAGTTCTCTCTCTCTATCTCTATCTCTCTCTCTCTCTACGCCTCTCTTTCTACCTTTCTCTCTCTCTCGTACTACGCTGCAAAAGCTGATTCTTGATATGCCAACTTTCTCTGGGCCCTTTACTTATAGCTTTAGGAGTTCCTTCGGATATATGCTTTCTCTGCAGCAGTGTCAACATAATACATCCCTGCCTTGCCCAAAAGACATTATGATAGTTACATGGATTTTACTTAATTACTTCGACGTAGATAAGTGTTAGATAGTATAAATTGCACTGAAAGCTAAGTAAAGAGAGGCACGCACGCACACACACACACACACACACATACACACACAACACCACACACACAACACACCACACACACACACACCACACACCACCACACACACACACACACACCACACACACACACTGTAACATCTATAATAGTGAAATCTGCCTGAGCCGGGGTGACATCCATTACTCAGGAAAGCGGCTCTACGCAGCTGTTCGCTCCTGGGTCAGACCTGACACTTCCCCCTGGCCCGACCGATAACGAGAAACGCTTTGGAGGGACAACAAGCTGTGTTCCCACGCCAAGGCGGGGAAGCACCCAGAACATGACCCGATAGGGAGTCAGTCCGAGTCGCCGTTCCTTGAACCGCTAACACACTTCCTCCAACCGTAGGAGCTGACGCCGCCTTCCGCCGCGTCTACCGCGTCAGATCCCTTTTACTCACGTGTCTGTTCCCTCAATAAAGCTGAGAAACAGATAACTGAGTTTCCTTGGACTGCCAGATAATATGTGTGGTATTCTAGTATATTCAAATTAGAGACCATTATACACACACACACACACACACACACACACACGCACACACACACACACATAAATATATAATATATATATATAGATAGTATATATATAATAGATATTATTATATAACTTATATATTTACTAAAATCATACCTATTTATGATATAACATATATTATCATTATTATATATACTATAATATTATATAGATTATCTATAGATATAAAAACTTAATAATATATATATGATTATATAGATATATATATATATATGAGTAGACGAGAGAGAAGGAGAGAGAGGAGAGAGAAGCTGTTTATGTATCATATGCACACACACACACACACACACAGACCAACACACACCCACACACACACGCACACAAACACATAACACACACACACACACACACAACACACCACAACACCACACACACAAACACACACATATACTAACTATATATATATATATATGATATATATATATAATATTATATATAAATAATATATATGATATATATATATTATACATAATATTATCTATATATTATAATATATATATATATATATATATATATCTGTGTGTGTGTCTGTGTTATATCCAGCACACACACACACACACACCACACACACACACAACCACACCAACACACACACACAACACACACACACACACAAACACACAAAAATATATATATATATATTATATATATATATATATATAATACTTATATACTTACATGTGATCTATCAAATATTACACACACAATATATACACACATGTGTGTGTGTGTGTTTGGTGTGTGTGTGGTGTGTGTTTGTGTGGTGTGTGTGTGTGTGGTGTGTGTGTTTGTGTGTGGTGTGTAGTGTGTGTGGTGTGTGTGTGTGTGGTGTGTGTGTGGGGTGTGTGTGTCCAGATATAACACACACGCACACACAGATATATATATATATATATATATATATATATAATTAATATATAGATATATATATTATATACTATCTTATTATATATAAATATATATATATATTAATATATATCTAGGTCCCAGACATAGTATATGATTAAACACACACACATACATACATACACGAATATAGTCTAGATCCTCGTATATCGGTTGCAGCACTGGACAAAATTTAATCTTTTATCCTGAGGAGTGTAACGTACTCCTGATTGAGAAATAACTGGTCTACCTGGTCTACTTTTAAAGAAAATCTCTTGAATATATATCGGCCAAATAAAGGATGTGAATACTCAATCTTATCGTACTCTTCCACTTACCTTCATAAAAAAAAGTGTTCCACGGTTTATCAACTGAAGCTTTGGCTATGATATTTCGTATAGACCTTTAAACTTTACGAGTATGTTTGTACAGGACCAGTATATTTTCCTTAGATTATACTAACACTCGAAGCAGTTGCACTAGGGAGCAGTAGTTTGGCCTAGAACCCTTGAATTTTTTTTTTTTTTCTCTGTGTGTGTTGATATTTTTGTATAACAATATTTTATTGTTTAATATTATTGTAGTTATAGGTTTCGTTTAAATGTAATTGTTCTTTTCACTATTACTTTCTTACAGTAATGTTATTTCTTTATTACTGTTTAATATTAGTGGTTGTTACTTAGTGCTACGGTAGTGAATTAGTAGTAGGAGGATAGTGATAGTAGTATGATAATAATGGAAATAATCAAATTATTACTGCTACTGTTCGCGTTATTATCACACTTACTACTATTATCGTATTATCATTATTTATTATATTATAGAGATGATTATTATTAATCATTATCATTATCACCATTATTACTATATTATTGCAATTCTCATAATTATTTTTGGTCGAGTATTGCGTTATTATTATTACATATAATTATATCATAATATATCATAATTGGTTTTTGTTATTATCATCGCTATATATTATTATTATTATTAGTATTATATTTATTATTAGCATTATTATTATTATTATTATATTTTTTTTTTTTTTTTTTTTTTTTTATTTATTATTATTATGATGATGAGGAGGATGATGATGAGGATTATTATTATTGTTATTATTAATTATCATATTATTATTATTATTATATTATTATTATTATGATTATCATCAATATTATTATTATGTGTTGTTGTTGTTGTTGTTTGTGTTGTTGCTGTTGTGTTGTTGTTATTTTTGTTGTTGTTGTTGTGTTGTTGTTGTTGTTATTAATTCTTTAGTAGCTACTATTTTTAGGAATATTTTATTGATGTTTTTTGTAAAAATATTATTATTCTTATTATTATTATTAATTCATTATTATTATTATTATTATTATTTATTATGTATTATTATTAGATTATATATTATTAATTATTTTGATTATTATTATTCTTATTATTATATTATTATATTATATTTATCATTATCATTATCATAATCATTATCACATTCATTAATCACATTATCATTATCATCTTATTATATTATTATTATTATTATTTAATTTTTTATGATTCATGATTATTTATTATTATTATCATTATTACCATCATCATCATTGCTATTATCATTATTATCTATTATTATACTGGTTATTATTATGGATCACCATATTATTATTATTACATCATCATTATGATTATTATTATATTATCATTATTCATAATCAATTATTCATTATTATTATTATATTATTATTATTCTTATTATTATTATTATTATCATTATCATTAGTTATTATATATAATGTTACTATTATAATTTATCATCATTATCAGCATCATCTCATCATCCTCAATCCTCATAATCTCATTCATCCTCCCCTCATCACTCATCCTCATCATCATCATTCATCATCATCCTCTTTTATCTTCATGTCATCATTATCATCATCCACTCGTCCTCATTATCGTCAATCATCATCATAATCATCTTAATCGCATCATCGTCATAATCATCATCATCATCATCGTCATCATCATCAGCATGCCATCATCATAATCATCATTCATCTCATCATCGTCTCATCATCATCACATCATCGTCATCCACATCATATCATCATCATCATCGTCATCATCATTATCATAATCATCCATAATTGTTCGTCAGTATCTTCATCATCATCATCATCATCATCATTCGTCATCATATCATCATCACATATCCATTCATCATCGTCATCTCATTAATCATCATCATCATCACCGTTCGGCATTCATATTCATCTATCACTTTTATAAATACAGTTCTTAGGGAGCCGATGGTAATGGTCACTTTACTCTGAACTATAGTACGCAGGTTCATATAGCATGGCTAGAAAATATATCTGTTCAGTGCCACAACGATGTCGTGCAAAGCATAGTGGTAAGTTATTGATGTCGATGGTCAGCGAAACTTGCAGCACATGAAATAATCAATTAAACAAAGCACACGCGATGAACAAAACAACATGAAAATAAGAATCGGCACAAGAACAGTACGATAGCGACGAAAAAAGACTGAAGACGGATGCCTGCTAGTCTTAACTTACCAGAAAATCATAAGGCAAGATCTCAAGAACTTGATCTAACATTCATCAGGCCTGAAAGCTGTACCATAAGACAAGCCTCCTATCAGGGTGGCACACAAGTCAAACCAGACTAGTGTGTGCACGTGGTACATCAGCCAGAACTACGTTTAGGTTACAAGCAAAATGTTTACTGCAACTGCACATGTGCAGGAAGTGCAGATGAATCATAGACGCAGATGTGAAAACACGAAGAAAACAAACGACACAGCTAGCCAGCACTATATCTCGAAATGTCATTGTGACTATTTATCTTTTCAGCACTGTGTTCAGGACCACCCTACCAGCACAGGTATAAGGACTTATGACATGAAATCTGCATTTTTCTGATACATCTGGAAGATTCCCCTTTCTTCTTCCGCTCTCTCCTCTCCTTCTATACTCGTTCGATACCCTAAATTTACTATGTAATAATTACCGTAAAAATAACTGTTATTCAAACACAGTGGCGCAAAAGCATATGAAAGTAATATTTTGTGATGATTTTTTATTCTCCAAATATTATATTTTACCTGTACAATTACAGTAGTTACAGACTACGTACTAAGTGAGAGGTTGTTAAACTTTAATCATGATTTCCCAACCTGAGCAGAATAGCCAGGGTGGTAAATAAACTTAATTAAGTAGAAAACGTTAAATGTTTAACGGAAAAAAAATAAAATAAATAAATAAATAAAATTAAGGAAAAGGCGGTTAAAAAAGACAGTAAACAGGTAAAGAAGACAAGAATTAGTACAATAAGATAAAACCCAAGCAATAGAAAAGAAAAGCAAAATGCTGACATAGGAAAAGTTGTGTCCAACCACAATCATCCCTATCATCATTACTATCAATCGTCATACCATTTCTTTGTCGCGTTGTTGCTTGCTCTTGTTCTTTTATCATTACTGATAATTACGTTTTTACGACTTTAATCATCATCATATGTTTCATATTTTGTCAACTTTGATGTCATTTAGGAATTTTTTTTTAACAGTTGGTTCTCACGCTATTCAAAATGATTTTATTCCTATGAAAAAGTTTAAAGGGATTAATAATATTAAAAAAACGTATTTTTATCAGGATACGCCGTATGCTACCTAAATGAAATGAATAAATACACTTAATGGTGCGCGTTATAGCGGTCAATCGGCCGAGAAAATCTACACTGGTATCTTACTGTACACATGCATAATACAAATCATATAAATAATTCAAATGTGTAGTGAATAGAAAGCTGGTTAATGTGTATATTTCCCATACGAGGAATGCAGATCAGTAGTGGGTAGCAGGGAATCGCGGGGAAGATTCCGACGAGAGAGAGAGAGAGAGAGAGAGAGAGAGAGAGAGACTGAGAGAGAGCAGAGGTAGAGAGAGAGAGGACGAGGAGAGACGAGCGCGAGAGAGAGAGAGAGAGAGAGAGGAGAAAAGAAGAGAGGGAGAGACAGAGAGCTTGCTTGGCTTGAGATTTGCGAAGTTCTGGCTTCGCCCGGGGCCTTTCACACTTATGGCCGTCCTGTTTGTCAGCTTTTATGGCTGTCTCATTGTTTATCTGACACTCAGTGCTTACCGTGGCGTTGGATGCCAGCAGGCGCTCTGTAGCCGTGGTGTAAGCATCTCGCATAATCTCTGTTAACCAGCCCAGGACGGCGGTGTTCTGCGGGCTTGTCTTAGGAATTGCCGTGTGCACACAATTCTCTAAGAAATGTACAAGTGTGGGCGTTCGGCTCGCCCGCAATGCATGCAACCACCTCTCCTTCACGTTCTATGTTTGTATGACTGCCATGCACGGGTAATCTAGGCGCATCTGTGCACGAAGACTTCAGGTACATCTGTTGTTTATTTCAGAGAGTGCCAGTGGTTCATAGCCTGTGCATCTCACGTACCAGCTGGCGAGGTGGGAGGGATCTCGTTCCTCTTGTGAAACTGCAGAGGAAGGAGGTGGCCGCACCGTACACTTCTTCACTAAGTAATTTTCGGCTCTGATGTATTATATTCGATTAGGGGGAATAACCCTGCCAAAACTTACGGCTATCGTCAGCAAGCTCATGTTCCCTCTGATCCCTATGTGGCTGGGAACCCAGTTATGATTTATCTTCTACCCTGTGCAAGAATCCACACTGTGCAGTGTGAGGATGGTAGGTCGGAAGGTAGATATTGTCAGTGGGTCGAGGCTGCGAAGACAGTCGACTGATCTTTTGGAGTCTGTGTGATGACCCGTGTCCTTCCCTCACGGACGCGTCGGCAGTGCTCCCATGATGGAACTACCTCTTGCCTGCTGTACGCGAGGAAGCTTTGTCTGTAACCTCATGGATTTGTGGCATCCTTGCTGCGGGAAGCCGGCGCTGCAGTGTGGGTCAAGGGATCGACGATCCCGTCTGTGTACACCTATGTTCTGCTGCCGGCCCGAGGGGTGATGGTTGCAATGGACCCTCTGGGTTTCTGCTAGGCGTACAATATTGGTCTTTTTGCTTGCCAGTCTCATACCGAAGACTCTATGAGGTTGTGCCAGGCGGAGCTTCGACAAAGTCAGGGAGGGGAGTCCATGCATTGGACAATACGCGGGTCTTTGAGCTTGATGGCCGTCATAACACCCGTGGCTGGTGAGACAGCCAAGAGTTGTTGCAACAGATCGTCACATCCTGTTCTAGGCGTCTGACTATTTTAGTATTAGGCTTGTGGTCCTGGGAGAGCCTGGGATGACCTTGATACGAATTGTGCTGCCATTAGATCCAGTCGTGTGAGGACAAGGGGAGAAAGGGTTTTGCCTCCACTAGGGAGGTTGAGGACTTCGCCCACGCTTGGGGCACCCATGACTGACCCTGGCGGCTTCGTTTTGGACTGTCTCCAGTGGTCTTTATGTTTTTCTCTTAATGCCAATCAGAGCGAGGGAGGCATAGCTACAATGGGCCAGACAGCATGTTACATGAATGATACTTAATACCTCTGTGTCATGGCCCCCTAAGCGTCTTCCAATCATGCTATCATGACAGGCACAGATTTGATTTTGTTCGGTCTAACCAGTAACTGGATCCTCCTTGTGGAAGGAGAACGGTTCCGTGTCTATCCTTACCCCAAAGGTAGAGTAGAGGTAGTCCTGGAACCCCACTCCAAGTCCATTCCCTGGATTTTCAGGCTTGTGCCTTGAACTCTCTGTCTTAGAGAATGGCTCATTGGATTTGGCTGCAGAGATCTTTAGTTCTGTCGCAACATCCTAGGATACCAGTCCAGACAAACGCTGGGCTTTGTTTAGGTAGTTATGGTCCAGTGGAGATGATATAGCAAGATCGTCTGCATAGGAGAATGACTCTTGCCCCCACTGGGCGGTTTATGTTGAGATACAGGACATTATGTATTAAAAAGGGCTGGACTGAGAACCCACCCTGGGCATTTCATTCTCTAGTGGCATGGCTGTGTAGGTTGACCTTGGAATTTGACTTGGCTGTCTATTCGTAAAGTAGTCACCTATCCAAGGCCAAGAGCTGCCATGACGAGAGAGTGAGAAAGTAGAAAGGGAGTCAAGGCACAGCCACGACATGCGAGAGAGAGAGAGATAGAGAGATAGAGGAGAAGGGGCAGTTATATTTCCTAAGCGTTCACCAGTCCCATCTTCACACAGATGCAGGTCTGGTATGGCGTACCCATAAGGCACGATTTCTGTAAGGACATTTGCCACTCGAGAACCATAAGCTAGCGAGGAAGCATAGATGACGATTTATCTGACCTCGTCTGACCTCTCAGTTCGTGCTCAGTAACCGACATGATAAGGGTCAAGTCCAGCCTTAGCACTTCAGGGTTGGCTGGCGAAACACCGCGCTCACCGCTTACCCCAAGACATCGTCTCCTGGCCCATTACTGTATTTACTGTTCCATTAATATAAGGTCAAAGCCGTTAACATTACTAACACTGCCAACAGTTCATAACCATTGATCAGCACTCAGAGACTCTTACATCGTGTGCTGTTAAATGCCATATAATAAGTAATTGTAATTTTCATTAAGATCAAAGTAAGATTCCACCTGAAATCTGTAGTAATTACATTCAGCACAATAGCACTATCATCAGTGGGAGAGGAGAATAGTGTTACAAAAGGTTTACACAAATATATATAGACACTTCATCGTTTTAAAAGGGCAATGAAGATGACTGTGAGGGATGATAGTGATGGTGTTGGTTGGTGATTATGGGCGTGATGAGCTGATTGATGGTATGCTGCTGTGATGAAGATTATGGTGATGGCGTTGGTGATGATGGTTGATGATGATGATGGTGGTGACGGAACTGGGTGAATTGATAATGATGGTGATGATGACGGTGATAGAAGTGATGGTGATGATGCGGTTGTACGATAATGATGGTGTATCTGATAATGTGTGATACTCTATAATAATGATGGTGATGATGACGATGAAGTGAGATGATGGTGATGAACAGTGTGATGATGGTGGTGTTGATGACTGATGACGTTGACATTTGATGATGATGAGCGAAGATGATTGCTAATAAGGTGGATGATGATTGCTAATGATAAGAATGATGGTGGTGGTGACGCACGATGGATAGTGACGATGAAAGATATGACATAAATAGCAAAGTGATAATACAGTAATATGATGATGATGATGGTTAATCATGGTGTATTGATGGTGAATGAATGCGTAATGAATGGACGATATGCAGGACGATGATTCTGGTGATGTGATTGATGATGGGCTTGTTGGTGGGGGATGGTGCGTGGTAGTAATGAAAAGCAAAGAATAGTTAAGATGATAATAATATAGCAATGCAATAATGTTTTTAAAAAATTATAAGATAATAAACTAATGAGACTAAGGTTGATAATAGTTATATGAAATGTATAATATTATTATTAAACAAACAACAACAACAACAACAATAATAATGATGCATAATAACAATAATAATTATTAATTTTGAATATTATTATTCTCATTAGTATTATTATTATTATTCTTATTATTATTATTATTATTATTATTACTATTATTATAGGATGTATTATTTTATTATATCATTATTATTATATTATTATTAGTATGATAAATAAATGATTATGTAACAATAATGAGATGATGGCCGGCGTAGTAGTTGAACATGCCCTGGGACTGACTGCCCATTTCAGAAACTCTTCATATAGCATTGTGCCAATGCCATTATTGGTAAGTTATATTCTTATTATCACCGAGTCTTTACAGTGTGCTGTAAAATGGAACAACGGGCATCGGTCAGTGAAAATGGCTATAAACATTTTGTTGTGGATTAATGTTATCCTACTTACTCATGGATATAGATTTTTGAAGTATTATCGTTATCAATATATGGCTTTACAGTACCATTCTGATTTTGGACCTGTGGCTTCTGATTCAGCCTGAGAGGTATTTCACCAGTGATAAAAACAGGGAGGTGGGGCACTGTGTAAATGAACATACTTGCCACGTTTGTTTTATGTTTTTTTTTTTTTATGGTACTTATAATTTTCATTATCTTTTATTCTATTTCATTTATTTCATAGTGACCATGAAAGATATATTTCTGCTTATTCAATAGTAGGCTGTAAGGGTGTCAATGATTGTGTATAGGGATTTTATAGTTGTACGTGGCTCGTATTGCTTCTCTGTACTGTGAAAGGTGAGAATGTATTTTTACATTATTTTGTATTTGTTGTTCATATGTGCACTGTTTATAGGTTGGACCAATAATAAAAGAGATCTTCCAGTCACCTGGTTGATGGATGATGATAGACTAAACACGAAGCAATAAAAACTGTCCATTTAAAATAAAACTCACGATTGACAGCAAGAAATTTTAAAAAACCTCCTTTGGGGGGGTTTTTTTCCCCCCTGGGCTTCCGGGGGTCCAGGGGGTTTGGAGGCTTTGGGTCTCCTTTTGTTTTTGGCTTTTTTGCCGGCTGCGTCTTTTCTTGGGCCTTGGGCAGGGTTTTTGTTCGGGGGGCCCTTTTTTTGGGGGTAGGTCTCCCGGGGGCTTTGGGGTTAGGGGGGGGATCCCTTAAAAGGGAGGGGTGTTTTGGGTTTTCCCCCGCCCCCCTTTAGTTCGCTTTAATGGTCTGGCACCGGGGGGCCCTTACCCGGGGTTTTTCCTTGCCCAAAGACCTTTCCACTGGGGACCAAAGTCCAGATGATCCAGCCATCCTTCCACAGAGTCCGGTTTTGGAGGGTGGGTCTGGAATTTTTCCTCCGGGTGGTTCTTTTGGGTTTATTGGGGACTCCTTGGGGAATTCTAAGGTTTTGGCTGGGGAGGCCCTTTCATTTGGAGGGGGGAAAGCCAGAACTAGGTGCCGGGGGGGGCAGGAAAAAAAGTCGGGTCGCTTCTTAGCAACCTCTTGCCGTTGAGGGCCGCCTCTTTCCTGACAGAGCAGGCCGGCTCCAGGGGGATGCCTCTTGGCACAGTTGGGACATTTGGCTTGTTTGTTCCCTTTTTTTCTTTTGTAGCCTTAATGCACACTCGGTGTTGTGTTGCCTCCGCACGGTTGGTGTCCTTTACCTTTTGCCACTTGAAACACCGAAGTGGATCAGGCACGTAGTCGAGGTTGTAGGTACCCAGTTACCCAATCAAGGGTGGGAGGTTGGTACTTTCATGGTCACCAGGACTTCCCTTTGGTTGGAGTCTTCCCCCTTTCGAATTTTTTCGGGGAAGCCTCCAGGGACCTGTGGGTGTGATGCATCACTCCACATCATAGAGACTGAGAAGCCAAGTAGCACCATCTTAAACTCTTTTCCTGAGGATTAGTGGTAAAGAGGCTCACTTTTCCCCATCTTTTTGCTCCTTGTTTCCTGCAGGAAACAAAGGGGGCTTGATCTTTGGCATGATGATCATGCCCTAATCTCGCGCAACCCGGATGACAACCCGGGTTTTTCGTTGGTTTTTCAATCCCCGACCATTTGGTAGGGATTGTCGAAGCCTTTGGGTTTGACAGGTATTTTAATTGGGGGGAAAAGCCTTGGGGGGCCAGACTCTCCCTCAAGTGGGCTCCCCCCCTTTGGGGCCCCCTTTGGGTTTTGGGGGGCCCGGGGGGTGGGTTCGGGTTGGGTTTTAGGCCCCTTTTTCTGGGTTTTTTTCCCCGGGGCCGGGTTGGGGGGGGACGGGTTGGGGTTTCACCCTAAAAGCATTTTGGGGGTTTTTGGTTTGTTTTCCAGTATGGCACCCTTTTTTCCCCCCCCACCCCCAAAGGGGGCCAAGGGGGCGGTTTGAAAAATTTAACCAAAAATTTTTCTGGGGTTTAAAACCCGGGGACCCCCATTTTTTAACAACCCCCTTTTTTGAAAACCCCAATGTTTAACCAAAGGGGGGGAGGGTGCACCTTTTAGGTTTTCCCCCCCCAAGCAGGGAAATTTTTTTTAGAGGGGGGGGAAAATAAAAAAAAAAAAAAAAAAAAAAAAAAAAAAAAAAAAAAAAAAAAAAAAAAAAAAAAAAAAAAAAAAAAAAAAAAAAAAAAAGGGGGGGGGGGGGGGGGGGGGGGGGGGGGGGGGGGGGGGGGGGGGGGGGGGGGGGGGGGGGGGGGGGGGGGGGGGGGGGGGGCGTTTCCCAACCTTCCATTTTAAGGGGGGAAAGCCTGGGGCTCGGGTTTTTTTTTGGAAACCCGGAGGAAAGTAGGTTAAGGGGGGTTGACTTTGGTTTGGGGTTGCACGGGTCGTCAACATTCCCATCTGTTTGGGGGGTTTTTTTTTGGTTTAAAATTTTCCATGAAAGGGGGCAGTCCTTCATCCACCCCCCCCCACCCCCCAAAGGGGTTTTAAACAAGGGGAAGCTGAGTGTTAAAAAAAATTCAAAAACCCCAACAGTTTTTGTTCTGTCAAACGGCAGCTATTAGCCAAACCAGGCTGGGGGCCCCTACATTTTTTAAAAGTAAATCCCCCTTTCCCTTCTCTGAAACCCCCAAAGGCTGTTTCAATCTCAGAAGGAAGGGGGGTCCTGCACCTTTTTTCCAGTAATTTCCCTTCATCCCTCTGAAACCCCACCGCAACTTTTTCCCATCAGGGGTTGGAGGGGGGAAAACTAACTTTTATCCGGGGCATTTCCCCTATGGCAGAAGGGGAAGTTAGTGTTTCGGGCTAGGGGAAAGTTTATTTAAACAGAACCGGCCTGGGGGCCCTTGCCAAAGTGAGGGCTCCTACCTGCCTATGGGCCCTTTAGGCGAAACGAGAGTGGCAGTTATCAGGGGTCTGCCAACCAGTCCCTAGCAATAGAATGGCCACCTAGCACACCGAAAGGCAGGCCCTCTAAAGGACCTTTACCCCCCCTGGGGGGGTAAAGGTCTGCCCATTTCCCGAGCAGGGGCGCCCGAAGAGGGGGCCCCAGTTCCCCAAAAGGTGTGAAACAAAAGTTATCCAAATTCCAAAAATTCGTATAGGAAAAAATAGGCTAAGGGCAAAAGCACATGAAACCCCCTAGCTTTTGGGGCCCGCAAACTGGGGGTGCGTCACCGCCCCGATAACGCTAAGAGCCGGGGCCCAAAAATTGCTTGGGCCGGCCGCGGTCATCTTTTTAAAAATCCCCCCCATTCAAAACCCTGGGGCCGGAAAGGCCCATAGTGCCTCTTTTGGGCATTATCTGGCTTGGCCCCACCCCCCGCGCCCTTCGAGCCCTTACCGGGTACGGTCCCCCCTTTCCCGCTCTCAATCCCCCCAAAAAAGGCCCGTTTTCAGCCCCGGGAGAAAAGAGAGGAGAGTCCTTGTGGGTCGCTGCTCGATGTCCACTGGATTTTCGTGTCTAGTGAACAAAAGGGGGGGGAGAGGACGGGGAAGGATCCTTATTTTTTCAAGGAGGGGAGGAAAAGCAAAGGGTACCCCAGCTACCTAGAAGTTGAAAAAGGGAGAGTAAAAATTAGGGGGCAACCCGGGAGCCGGGTTGGGAAAGGGAAAAGGAGACATTTTTTTTTTCGCCCACTGGGGATTATCATAATAGGTGTAAACCCTTTAATGATGGGCCTATTGGGGTGAGACCCTGCCTGCCCCCCTGCCAGCTCCTGGGGCTGAGAGCGGGGTTCAGGGGGTTTCCCTTTTTTGTTTATTTAAACTAGAAAAATGGGAACAAAAAAAACGATTTTTTAAAAAAACAATAATAAAAAAACGGGTAAGGATGATTGTGAAAACAAAGGCGGGAGAAATGAAAATGAGTGAGGGAGGTATGGTGAAAGTCCCCCCCAGGGGAAAACCATAGTTTAAAACGGGGAGGGAGGGATGGTAACAAGAACAAAAATTAAAAGAGGGGGGATATGAAAAACACCCAAAAAGGAAAAAATAAACATGGAGTAAACTAAAGAAGATGTGGTGAAACGAACAAGGAGCTAAAATTAAGGGGAAAGGGTTAAAATGAAAAAACATGATTTTTGTGACACAGAAAACTTTAAATTTTAAAATTTGGGGAAGACGAAAAAAAAAAAAAAAATAATATAATAAAAATTTTTTTTTTTTTTTTTTTTTTTTTTTTTTTTTTTTTGCCTGCCAGGGATTTCATAGCAGGTGTGAGCCCCTATGATAGCCGGGCTGCAGGTGAACCCTTGCCTACCCCCCTTCCACCCTCCTAGGGCTGAGGGGCGAGGTTCATGGGCCCCCCTCTTTTGTTTATTTTTTTTTTTTTTTTTTTTTTTTTTTTTTTTTACGAGAGATGACGAAAAACGGGGTGGGGCCGTGTGTTAATTTTTTTTAGAGCGGGAGGCATCCTTTGCCTGTAGCCCACTTTTGGGTTGGTGCTTCACCCACCCAGTTTGGGTAAATTTGGGCCCCTAACATATATGGAAAAACAGAAAAGGGAAAAAAAAATTAAAAAAAAACATTAACTCAAACACGGATAAAGGGTGACTGCCCAAAGCGCAAAAAACCCGTATGATAAAAAAAAAAAAATGATAATGATTTTAGTGATATGTGGTGATGATGTCTTTGAATTTGGGGGTATCTTGTTACCTTTTTGCGCATTAGCAGGGGAAAGGTTTTGGGGTGGGGTAGGGGCATGGTTTTAAATGGGGGTTTTTTTTGCGTGAAATCACCCCCCGGGCCAGCCCCCAAGCAAAACCCCAACACAAACTTTGCTTGGGGATGGGGAGGGGGCCCGGGGAGGTTTTTTCCTTTCCCTTGGGGTTTTTATGCGTTGGTTTTGAAGGTGAAGTTGAAACAAACAAAATTTTTCAATTGAAAAAAAAAAAAAACCTATATACTATGGGGGTGTGGGGCCACGCATAGCCTCATTATAAAGGGGGTTGGGATGAGTGAAAGTGGTGATGTGTGGTGTATGAAAACATGATGTGATTTATGTCATGATATCGCGATTGTGTGGCATGATGTTCCTCTGCGCTTAGCGGGGGGAGGTGGCTGGAGGGGTAGTATAGGTTGGATTATGGTAACTTTAGCGTGGAGATCATCCTTCTGACCCGAGCACAACACCCCAAAAACATAAACACAAAAAAAAAACGAAAACACAGACGTTGTGCGTGGGGGGGAAACGGCCCCAAAGGCTTTTTTCCCCCACTAGGTGGGGCGGGGTTTTTTAAACAGAAAAATGCAATCAAAAAAAAATCCCATTATATCCAAAAATGTGAGTTTTTGGGGGGGGGAACCCCTTTCGACTTGCACCACTTATGCGTGCAGTTTCGGAAAAACCTTTTTCCCCCCAACTAAGCATTCAGCTCGCATAGGGGGTTCGGGGGGATCCCCGGGTTTATTAGGGGAGTGTTCTGGGTCACCATGGTTTTGATTTTTTTGGGGTTTTGTCTATATTCGTCGTTTTTTGTTTTTTCTATGTGTTGTATGCGGTCCCGGTTTTTTTTGCTTTGTGTGTGTATGGGTATTTTTCAGGGGCTCTATTTTTTTATGTTTGGTGAAATTTGATTGGCGGAAATTCGGGACGTTTTTCTGTTTTGAAATAGTGGTCTTTTTTTTTCCCAGTATAGTGCTCTGCCGTAGGGGATTGCATTTTAAATTTTTTTGTTTTTTTGGAATTGCAGTAAATGGAAGGGGTTTTGTATTCGAGTATAGGGTCTTACAGTAGTTTTTAAGTTTCAGCTTGGGGGGGTGTTGGGGCTTTGAAAGTTTTTTGAGTTTCTTCGAGCTTTTGTTTTTTTGGGGAGGCCTCCGGGCCCCCCTTCTCCCCTTCCCCTTTCACCCTTTTTTTTTTTTTCCCCTTTTTCCTTCCCCCCTTTCCCCCTCTTATTTTCCCTCACCTACTTCTGTACTTTTAAATTTTCCTCCCCTTTGTTTCTGTGTCTCTTATTTTTCCCTCTCCCAAAGCTTCTGTGTCTTTTTCTTTCCCTTCCCTAGCTTCTGTTTCTCTTACTTTCCCCTCCCTATTTTTCTGGCCCTCTTATTTTTCCCTCTCCTACTTCTGTGTCTCTTATTTTTCCCTCTCCTAGTTTCTGTTTTCTTTTACTTTCCCTCTCCTAGTTTTCTGTGTCTCTTATTTTCCCTCCCCTTTAGCTTGGGTTTCCCTTCCCTTTCCCCTCTCCTACCTTGGGGTGTCTCTTATTTTCCCCTTTTCCTAGCTTCGGTGCCCTTTTCCTTCCCTCCCCCTAGCTTGTGTCCTCTTACTTCCCCTCCCAGTTTTCTTTTCTTTTATTTTCCCTCTCCTAGTTTTCTGGGGCTTTTTCTTTCCCTCTCCTGCTTTGTGTCTCTTTTTTTTTCCCTCTCCTGTTTCTTTTCCCTTTTAAACTTTCCCTCCCCCTAGCTTCTGTTTTCTCTATTTTTTCCTCTCCTACTTCTGTGTCTCTTATTTTCCCCTCTCCTACTTCTGTGTTTCTTCCTTTCCCTCTCCTAGTTTCCCTGTGTCTCTTATTTTCCCCTCTCCTGCTTGGGTTTGTCTTTTAATTTTTTCCCTCTCCTAGTTTCATTGTCTCTTATTTTCCCCTCTCCTACTTCGGTGTCTTTTAAATTTTCCCCTCTCCTACTTCGTGCCCTTTTAAACTTTCCCCTCTCCTAGTTTTCATGTCTCTTATTTCCCCCCTTTTCCTGGGCTTCTTGTCTCTTATTTTTCGCTAAAACTACTTCGGGTCTTACTTTCCCTCTCCTAGCTTCGTGTCTTTTAAACTTTCCCTCTCCTAGCTTTGTGTCTCTTACTTCGCTAAATATTTGGGTTGTCTCTTACTTTCCTCTCCTAGCTTCTGGGGTCTCTTATTTTCCCCTCCTGCTTCAGTGTCTCTTATTTTCCCCTCTCCAGCTTCGGTGCCCTCTTACTTTCCCTCCCCCAAACTTGTGCCCTTTTTTATTTTCCCTCTCCTAGCTTTCCGGGTCTTTTCCTTTTCCCCCTCTCCTAGCTTGTTCCTTTTTACTTTCCCTCCTAGCTTGTGTCTCTTATTTTCCCTCTCCTAGCTTCTGTGTCTTTTACTTTCCCCCCTAGCTTCTGTGTCCTTTATTTTCCCCTCCCCTACTTCTTGTTTCTTACTTTCCCTCTCTTACAACCCTTTTTTTTCAAAAATTTTTTGGGGGGGTTTTCCTTGCTAGCCTCCCTAGAAAATCTTTTTTTTTTTCTTCTTTTTTACTTATTTTCGGTGTTCTTCTTTCCCTATTCTTATATTCTATACTGTCTGCTTATTTTCCCTATTCGGTATCTTTCCCTTTTATACCCCAAGCTTTCCTCCAACACCTACATCTGGGACTCCTCCTACCCAGTGATGTTTTTTTTTTTTTTTTTTTTTCCCTTTCCCTTTTTTCCCACTCCTTTTCCTCTGCCCTCAGCTTGCCCTTTTCCCTTTTAAACCTCGGGCAAATTCCCTTCTAAAACCACTCCTGCCCAAACCCCGGGCCCAACGGAAAAGTATAAAGATCCTGGAGGACATACAAACAATAGGATGGGCGTCACCCCCCATACTTTATGCCTTTTTTTTAAAAATCATCGGGCCCAAATTAATTGAGACTTTTTTTTAAATATTACCCCTTAAAAACAAATTGTCAAATTTTTTTCTTTTGCAAGGGAAGGGTCTCCTTTTTAAATATTTATTTATCGGAGCTTTTAGAAGCACTGTTATTCTTTTCTAGAGTGCCGCTTTTCCTTTTATTTTTAAAATTTTAAATTTTTTTGCTAAACATGTTTTTTGTTTTTTTTTTTTCTATAAACATTTTTTTTTGCTGTCATTTTTTAGGTTTTTTTTCAAGAGCCATAGAAACCTGTTTGCTTTTGTTTTTTTTGTTATTTTGTGTCGAAATTACCAAAATTTTTGGTAAATTACCTTTTTTTTTGGGCCCTTGAGGGAATTTTATTTTTAAACCCCCCATTATGGTTTTTGTGATATTTTTTTTGTTATTCTAAGAATTTTAAAAGGGGTCCCTTTTGATTTTTATTTTTTGGGAAAAGCTTCTGCCAAAATTTTTTTTTTTGTTAGTTTTTTAACTTTTCAGTTTTTTTATTTGTGATTTTTTTTAATTGTTTTACTTTTTTTTCCCACTTTTATAAATGTTTTTATAATTTTCCAAACAATTTTATTGTAAATTTTTTTTTTTTTATTCGAAAATTTTTTAAATTTTTTTGTTTCCCCTCGCGGGATAAAAGGGGGGGGGTTGCCCACCCAAAAAACAGTGTGAAGACCTAACGTGTGTTTTGTGCGTCCCCCCATGGATCTTACAGTGAATGGGGGTCGAACCGGAGAAAAGGTTGTACCCGACCTCTGACTTGCCTTTGTTAAAGCGGGGTTTTGAGTAGATAATTTCATGAAAGGGTTTTTTTTAAGGTATCACCACTCTACCTTTTAGACGCCCCCCTTCTTGCGGCTTTTTAAGGGAAACCCCAAAACTTTTTTTTTTTTTTTTTATGGGGGAAACAGGGCCCACCTCTCCAGGCCCCTTTTGCTCTCACCCTTAAAAATGCATTCATGAAGGCCCCCTCCCACAGATACCCCTTTCCTTGCTTGGTTTTTTCGGGGTTTTTTGCTTGTGGTTTTGGGAAAACCGTTTCTGGGGGAAATGTAAGCCCCACTGTTTTCCTTGGTTGGGGTAGGGTTTTTGTGTCGTGTATTTTGGGGGGATTGGGGGTGGGTTGCTTTTGGCCACTGATATGGCTGAATTTGATTGTGTTTGGGCTGTTCTTCCCTTTTTTTTTTCGTATGTGTTGATCGTGCTGTTTTTTGTTGGGGTTTTCATTATGTTTTTTTGGGTTTTGGGAAAGGGGGTGATATGATTTGTGTAAAAGGGCGTTTTGCGTATCGGGTAGTTGCTGTAAAGGGGGCTGGGGGGGGTAGGTTGGCAGTGTAGAGGAAAGTAGAGTGTTGGTGAAGGGTGCCCCTGTGGGAAATCCACTTCTGAGGGGGAAAAAGGGAGGGGCCCAGGTGAGAAACAAGGGGAAAAGGAAGGGTTTTTCTGTTTTTCCAGGAAGTTCAAAGAGGGGTGTGAAGTTTGGGGGCATTGGCTCTGTTGGTTTTTTTATTTGAGGCCCCTCATTCCAGAAACCCTTTTCAAAGGCCTTGGTGACCCTCTCGAAGTTTAATGTTGGGGTTTTGGGGGCCCTTTTTTTCGAGACTGAAGCATCTCCTCGTAAGCGAAGCAAAATTTCGGGTCCCAGTCCTCTGTGAGGGGAAAAGCCGTGTTGCCCAGGGTTTTGTATTTGTTGTATTCAAAGGGGTTTTTTTAATCTTTTTTTGTAATCCTTTTCAAGCAATTCCCCTGAACTTCCAGCAGTGAAATGGGCCGGGAAACTTTGGGCACCTTGTGAGGTGGCCCTTTTTCCCGGCTTTTGGGATGAGGATGAGTGAAAAGTATGTTTTTAATTTGGTGGGGAAATTTTCCTGTTGGGCCCGGGCAGCTTGAAATGTGGCGAAGCTTGGGGGAGCCCTGTGGGTGGAAGGTGTTGCATGAAAAATTTGTTTTATGGTTTCTTTTTTCCTGGGGGTTTTTGTTTTTTTGGGGTCTGTTAGCATTCTCATGTCTTCTGGAGTGATTGGGGGGTTTATGAGGGTTTCCCGGGGTGAGTGTGGTGAGTGATTTGTTTTTTGATGGAGAATCAGGGGTTTTTAATGTTTTGTGATTGTGTTAAAATTGGCTTCTGTGTCTGGGGCAAATGTTTTCGTTTTTTCCCGCAGGGTAGATTTGGAAGTTCTGTTGCCAGAACTCCCTATAGACCGCTTTTCCTCCCCCCTGCTGTGTCTATCTTTTGTCTGTTGGGGTTGTTTTATGCAAAGTATCCTCTGTCTGTTCGACTTTTGGTCTCCTGTGCTTCCTCCGGGAAAACCCTTAAAATTTGTTTTTTGTTGTTGCATAGTTTTTCTTGTGAGTGTTTCACATTGTTGGTTCTCATGTTTTTGTTTCGTTGGTGAGTTGTATTTTTAATTTTTCTTTGTCGTGTGCGTATTCTGGTTCCTTCCCCGTTTTTTCAGCAAATTCCCAAGGTGGCTGTATTGTATTTTTTTTGTTTTTTAGACGACGGTTTTTTCTCTGTATGCCAAGGGGGTTTTTTTAATGTTGTTTTTTTGGAATGTTTGCCTCTCGGCAGTCTGTATGTCCTTGTACCACTGGGTTTGGGGGATGGTCTAAAGGTGTACGTAAATTCCCTTCGGATTTTTGGGGTGGGGGTGTGGTTTTTAAATGTTTGTTTAAAACCCTTCACAGTTTGGGAAAGATTAATTTTTTCTCGGCGGTGTGGGATCAAATTGGGCTGGTTGGGGGTGTGAGTAAACACAGGGGGTGATAAATGGTGGGAACAATCCTCTTTTGGGTTTGTGGTAATTTTGGGTTGCCTGTTTTTTACGGAAATATGTCTGGTGTGGTGGAGCCGTTGGTACGTTGAAGTTGGGGTTTCAAAGGGGCCCAGGTGGGGAGTCTGGGGTCGAAGATGAAAGGGCGAGGCCCCTTCCCACGGGATTTGTGTCTCTGTAACCGAAAAGTCCCCCTGGTTGTTTTTGAAGTTCTCATTTTGTAAAGTTTTTTTTTTTTGGTGGGCGCAAAAAGTGAAAGAGGTCAGGTTTTGGGTTTTTGTAAGGTCTGCGGGGGGTGCGTCGTGGTGGCTAGATTTATGGGGCCCCTGAGGGGTGTCCTTTTTTCGATGGCCATGAGTTCTGAAAGGTTAAAGTGTCTATAATTTTTTTGTTTAAATTTTTTTTTTGAAAGGCAATGGCTAGGGCCCTCTTTTTTTCCTCGTTTGTTTTTTTGGTTTGTAAAGTGGGTTTTTGTTGTATATTTTTTCCCGTTTGTGGGTTTTGGTGAGTGTTTATTCCCTGAGTATGATTTTCAGGGTTTGTGTTGTCTTTTTCTGATTGCAGAAATTATTTTCTTTTTTCTGTATGTCCATGTGTGGGGACATTATGTTTAATGATTGTGAGGCGTGAGTGTATTGGTGGTGTTTTCGCTAGGGGGGTTCTTTGTCGTTCCACCATTCGTAAAGGGGTCCAAGGTTTTTTTTTTTGAGTTTTTTTAATCATGTCCCGGCTGGTGAAATGTTTTTCCCGCATGTAAGTGTTGTGGGGAATTTTTTTTTTTCGTGAAAAGCGGTTTTTGGTATGTGGTGTTTGTGATATCCATTTTTTTTGTCCGCTTGTATTTTGTGTGCCGTTGTTGTCTGTTGATTTCGTTTTTTAGTGAGGGCTTTCCCCGGGGAAGAGGGGGGATGCCATATGTTTTTGGGGTTTAGATAGTAATCGTCCCTATGGCGAAGGGGCTGATCTCGGGGGGCCTCTGATTTTGTAAGATCGTCTGGGTGTTTTTCGATAACATTTTTTTTTTGGGTTTTTCCCGGTTGTGTTTGCTTGGTTTTTTTGGGGGTTTTTGGGGGACGGGTTTTGGGGGTGTTTTTCGTGGGAGGTATTGGTAGGTGTGGGGTTGGGGTTGGGTTTTTTGGGGTTTGGTTTTTTCCTTTTTGGGGCAGTGAAGAGTTCATTTTCTGGGTGTCCTGTGGGGCCCAGTCCTGGGTTTTGGCTGTTTTGGTGAGAGAGTTTGTGTTAGTATGGTTTCTGTTGTGGTTTTTTTTGGGTTTTTTGATGGGGGAAATTTGAAAATCCCCCAAGTCTCCCCTTTTCCCCAGTCGAGTTCTGGCCAAATTTTTTTTTCTATTTTAACCTTTTTTTGGGGTTTTGCCTAAAACCGAACCTGGCTCCATGATATTTTGTAGGTTGGGGGATGTGCCGTCATGATTCCTACTGTTTAAATTATGGGTTTTTGTATTTTAACTTGGGGGTTTTTTCTTATCTTTCCACTCTCCCCCCTTTTTTTTGGGTAAATGGTTTTTAAACCCCCCATTTTGGTGGGGTGCAAAGTTTTTTTTTTGCGGTGTGTTCTGCAACCTTTTTTATTGGGATTTATTTCTTTTCCCCCTCTTTTTTTTTTTTCCTCCCCTTTTTTTTTCATGGCTTCTTTTCCCGTTTGGAACAGGGAATTGGCCCGGGTCCCCGCAGTTGAAAGGGTCTTTTCACCTCTGCCCTTTCAGTCTTGTTTAAATTTTATTTTAGCCCCAATTCCGGGGCAGGTTTTTGTTTTTTTTCCTTTTTCAGGGCCTTTTGGGTTTTAAGTGACCCAAAACCAAAACAGTGCATGCACCCGCACGATGTTTTGTGAACCTTTTTTAGGTTTCGTCCGTCTGGGCTTTATGTATAGTTAAACTATATAGGTCTTTTTCCCTTTTATGTTTTCCCGCTTTTGGTGGTCTGAAAACTGTACTTTTATTAGGTAAAGATTTTTCATGACGAAAATGTTCCCTATCTTGGTGTTTGGAAGGTTTTTCTTTTTTTCTTTTAAAAGGGCCCTCTGGGGGGTTTTTTTTCACTTTTGGGTTTTTTATCCAAAAAATTTTTTGAAAACAAGAGTGAGTTTGCTTTTATTCCCGGGGGCATTTGGGTTTTAAATCCCCTTTTTTTTTGTGTGTCAGGGTTTGAAGGGGGAGAAAAGTGCTTCTTCTTTGGGGTTCGTTTTTGGGATACAAAAAAGGGAAGGAAACATGGCCCCGGGGTGATTCGTAGTGGTCTAATTTCGTCGTCCCAAGAGGGGCCGCAGGAGGGTTTTTCCCCTTTGATCTCGTTTTAAGGGAAAAGTTTAAAAGAAAAAACCCCCTTGCCGGGGGGGGAAAAAAGTGGGAGAGGGGGAAAGGGTAAAGGGGGGGGGGAAACGAAGAGATGAAATTTTGTAAGATTGATTGATTATTTAAAAATTTTCTGCCCCGTTAACCGCTAAGGGCATTGCGGCGAATACCCCTTTGTTAACTAGAAATATTAAAATGTTTTAAAACTTTTAAAAATCTATAAATAAATATCTTACAAATAATAAAAAATAGATTAAAAATCAAAGCATAAATATTATGCTCTAAGTGCATAAAATTATTGCATAAACCATTATGCAAAATTAAATTTTATTGAAAATATTAGTCTCCCTAAGGAAATTAATAAGACCCTCTATGCCCACAATCTTCCCCAATACGTTTTTTTCAGTGTATATGGGGAGACAAGTACATACGTCTTTGGTCTGAGAATGTTGCACATCTTTTCCACTACATGTGCGATCGTTAATGGCTCTTGGCATCCTTCACAAGTGTTTCATTTTTACCCCATCATTGGCCCATGAGTCAGTCTTGTGTGCCCGATTCTTTCTTGTTAATATAACTTCCACTTTTGGGTTTGGGATGGATGCTAGTCGCCCAACTTCCAAGGTCATCTCTAATGTCTCGCAGTTTGTTTCTGGAGGTATGCCTCCATTGTTCCCTCCATTTATCACGAAGACAACTTCTGATGCTGGGTTTCAGGTCGGTGTGGGGGAGAGGAAAACGAGCATCACAAGGCTGAGCGGCAGCTGCCTTTGCCTTCTGATCAGCTCGCTCATTCCCACTGATCCCAAACATGCGCTGGGCACCCAACATAGAGTTATCTTTTTACGTGTTGACATCAGTGCAAGCCAATCTTGAACTCCCTCACTAATGGATGTGATGAGTTTAAGCTCTTGATTGCTTGTAAGGCACTACGAGAGTCACAATATATCCAAACAGAATGGTTCGTAAGATCTCTAGTCATTTTAAAACTGCTGTAGGATGGCATGTAACTCTGCATTGAAGATCGAGGCTGCTAGAGAAAGACGGGCCAGATGAAATCTTCCTTCTGCTCCACTGCTGAAAAACCCCACGCCATTTTCAGATTTCGAACCATCTGTATAAATTGCATCTGATCCCGGTATTAGAAATGTGCTGAAGAAATTTCTCTCGGACTTCTGCTTCGGATCTCTCCCCTTTCCCAATTCCGACTAAATCCGCTCAACTTGATTAGTCCAAGGCGGAAATTGGGGAATTCCACAGCCTAAACCTTAGGAGACTCATTAAGATCTTCCACAAGATTTCCTCATTCTCCTACCAATAGGATCGGCTGTTTTCAAGGGGGTTTGAAAACCAATCGGGATGTAGGAGATCCGGGAATCCTTTGTAGTCTCGTGTAGTAAATCGGGTTCATGTATTCTCGTGTAATGAAAGAGGTGGTTCTCCACTCTCAGCATACAGGGACTCCACGGGTGAAGACCTGAAAGCCCCAGTACGATTCTGAGAGCTTCATTATGAACCGAGTCTAACATCCGTAGAACAGTGGGAGTTGCAGATGAATAAGCTTCACATCCATAATCAAGCTTACTACGAAAACGCTCGGAAAGCCGTAGTAGCGTTGTGCGGTCTGCCCCCCAAGATAGATTGAAAGAACCCGCAAAATACTAAGTGTTTTTTGTAGCCTTTACTTCAACTGTTGATGTGAGGCACCATGTAAGCCTTGAGTCAAAAATTAGACCCCAAGTACTTCACCTCTTGGACAAATTGCAGTGGTTTTGCTCCTAAATAGAGGGAAGGATGGATTTTCCTCGTTGTGGAAATGTATAGCCATGGTCTTGCTTGGGGAAAATCTGAACCCATGACATGTTGCCCACCGTACAACCCGATTCATCGCAGCCCGCATGTGTCCCCGCACATCCCGCAAGCTTCCCCCCGAGCAGCACAGTGCAAAGTCATCCACACACAGATCACATGAGACAGAATTTTGGAACACCCTTTTACAATGTCTTTATAGCAATGGCAAACAGGGTCACACTAAGACACTCCTTGCGGGACCCCCCCCAGCTGATCTTCCAGACCAGAGAAACTGTTTCCCACCCGAACTCCAAATTTCCTGTTAGCAAGGAAGCCCTGCATGAAGGCAGGTAACGCTCCTCTTAAGTCAATGTCACACAACTTCTTGAGTATGCCATGTTTCCCAAGTAGTATCATAAGCCTTTTCAAGGTCAAAGAAGACTATCATGTGACGTCGCTGTGCGAAGGAATTCTGTATAGCAGTTTCCATCCTTAAAGGCATCTGTGGTCGATCTCAATCTTCAAAACCCAATTGATATGGAGTCAGCAACGTTTCCTTTTCTAGCATCCTGTCAACCTGAAGTTTACCATTTTCTCCATCAGCTTGAAAGATGCAGCTGGTGGGGAGATTGGTCTGTAATTTCCTGGTGTGGAAGTATCCTTCCCAGGTTTAGGGACAGGAATGATTATAGACTCTTTCCATGTGGATGGCACTGTACCCTCCCTATATATCCTATTGAATAGGTCCAACAAGAACTTTTGGATCTCTCTGGTAAGTGAGTTTATCATTTGGTATGGAATATCGTCATTTCCCTGGGGCAGTCTTACGGCAGAGCTGCAAAGGCAGAGTCCATCTCCTTGCTAAAAAATGGAAAGTTGTATGGAAGTTCTGCTGCAGTCCCTATTTGAAACGACACGGGGTGTTGTTCCTGTTAAAGCCCGAAGAGTGGAGAATCGGGAAAGTGTAAGATGCTCCAGAGGAGATCTCTGCCATGGATTTAGCTAGCTCATTAGCAACATCTTTTTATCTGTGATGATTATGCCATCAATCTTCAAAGCAGGTGGTGACAGTGATGTGCTCTTCCAGCGATCTTACGCACCTTGCCCCTTTACCTGCTAAGGGGTCCCAGAGTTAATCAAGGAGACATACTGTCTCCATGACGTCCGTCTGGCCTCCTTTAGCACTGGGCCTGGCCTTGGCTCGGGTCTTTTGTAATGGTCAAGGTTACATCACTGGGGCGTCGTTCAACTGCCTTAATGCAGCTTTTCTTGCTCTGACGGGCTTTTTGGGCATTAATCAGACCACCATGGTACCGGAGGTCGACGGAAATCCCCGCTACTTTTGGGAAATGGATGCTTCGGGCTGCAAGGTGAATTCGTGATGTGAAGTGTTTAACAGCATCTTGAACACACTGGAAATCATTAAACAGATCCATGCAATACTGCAGTTTGATCAAAAAAAAGATTCCAGTCCGCATGTTCAAGTCGCCATCTCTGCATCCATTGGCTGAATACCATTCACCTCCTCCAAAAGTATTGGAAAATGGTCGCTTCCATGTAAGTCTTCCTAACCTCCAAGTGAAATTCATCTGTAATCAGGTGAGACAATTGACAGGCCCTATTTTGGGAGAATGCCCCCCAGTTTGAATTTGGAAATGTTTTGGGAATGTCACTGTTTCAGTAAAACGCATCTATCTTAGGAGTAAGGACTCCAAGGCCCTTCCTCGAGGTTGCACAAAGTGTCTCCCCAGGGGTGATGCCAACCATTGAAATCTCCCAAGAGTAGAAATGGATGGGGCAACTGCCCAAGTAGATCTTCCAAAATCATTTATGTGAGATTATGTGGAGGAAGGTAGATAGATGCAACAGTGTAAGGTCTGTCAACCCTATTCTCACAGCCTTCACCTGCAGTGTTGTCTGCAGGTGGTTTGCCTGGAAGGGAATATCTTGACGTACTTACTGCTACTCCTCCATGAGGTCCCTTGTCAAAAGTCCCATAATGGGCTTGAATTTGGAATCCTCTCAGGGAAATCGGATGATTTTTCCCTGGTCATAATCTCTTGTAGGGATACACAAAATGGGTTACATGAAGCTATCAGATGTTGCAGTTCTTCCCATTTTGCATGAATTCCCTGACAGTTCCATTGGTTAGGGTATCCAGTTCTTTAAACTATTTTTCATAAGGTTTTGGGAGCACCTGTGGTCAAGGTTTGCCCTACACTTTAGGCTGTCCCTTTCCCGGATCTTGGAGAAGTCTTTTTAGGGTGTTTACCCGTGGAACTAGTTTCCACAGGCTTCCTTTTGACAGGCTCAGGATTTCTTTGCTGGGACAAAGAACGGACCCGAGCCTTTGCTTCAGGGGCATTCTGCCCAGCAGCAGAGGCCCCTGTGGATGTGGTGGCGCTGGAGCTGTCACTGTTGAGACCCCTGGAGCCCTTCCTGACGGCTCCCAAAAACCCCACCTTGAAATGATTCTTTTGAACAGACTCGGATTCCTTTGCCTGGGCAAAGGACAAACCCGAGCCTTTGGTTCGGGGCATTCTGCCTAGCAGCAGAGGCCCCTGTGGATATGGTGGCAGCTGGGCTGTCACCATTGAGGCCTCTGGAGCCTCACCTGATGGCTCCAAAGACCTTACTTTGGGAGGAGGAGTCTCTTCAATAGACCCCCACTCCTACCTCCGTTTCTGGTGGAATTCACCAAGGCAGTTCAGCAATTGGGGACTGAGGTTTAAAAGAAGTGGCGAGTGTGTGGTGTAAGAAGCATTGGAAGGCAAGGGTTTGGGGGGAAGGAGGATGGGCCGAACCGAAGCAAAGGATTTACCTGGCTGTGCAAACAGCACACGGGCACCCTCGCTTTGCCTCTGGAAAACTAACTTTCTCCTTGCTCCTTATTATCAATACTTCTTTCTCAAATTTGTACCTTTTACACTGCTTTGAAGAAGCTTCATAGCTTCTTTTCAGTGATAACAGCATATTGGACCCGGACAGTTGTCATCTCCTTGATGACCTGTCGTACCACACTTAACACATATTCTTGGTTGTCCATTTTCCTTAAAACGGCAAGAGTTGGCTCCATGCCCATAACCCCGGCATGGAAGCACCGCATAGGGTTGGGTACATATGGCTTTACCCTTTAGGTGGTACCATGCCAACTTAACTGATTCTGGAAGGACCAACGTATTAAAAGTTAGAAGGAGAGCTGGTGTAGACTGTTCCAAACCGTCAACTTTTTCTTAAAACGTTTTACTGCCACTACATTAAAATTCTCTAGTTCCCCTAACAGTTTCTCCTCAAAAAATACCTCATCAGGTCTCGGGAAAAGACAATTCCCTTACACTGATTGAGGTTTTGTGAGGAGAACATGAAACTTTAGCCCCAGGAATGTCGCATATCGCACGCAGACGGTCACTCTCCTCTGGTGACGAAACCTCAACTATCAGCTACCATCTCGCTGTGGGGTGATGCGAGGATCACGTTGACATACTTCAAAATTTTTCGATGTACTTCGAAAATATCAAGACCATGATTGATGCACTTCAATGGTCTTCACTACTAGGTACTTACTATTGAAATGTTTTCATATTTACCAGGTAAGATTTCCTTAGTGGGGTTGAGGAGGACTTTTCCCTTCTTACCTGGTTTGGGAGCCCGGGAACCATTACGATTCCCATTCTTGCCCTTTTTGGGAAACTGGAAAGGTTCCAAAGTGACAATACGTGATGTTTCCCGAGGGAATGGTCGGGGTTGCGTAGGTCGTCAGGGAGAGAGCTAGATCTTTGTAAATTTGTAGTACTCATTACAAATTGGGAATTCTTCATTTCCTCACCCCCCCACCCACCCTGGAGTCCAACGAGGGGGAAACTATAGCCACAGGGGGAATGAGGAAATATAACGCAGCCACTATTACAGTACTGATGGCAGTCGCGGGACCTATGCGCTACCGACTAAATAGTACCTGCTTGACCCTGCCATATTTGACCAGCCGATTGACTTGACCGGGCCCTTTATCAAGACACCCGTCTAACCAGAATAAAGGACCAAAGAGGTGTGTTGCTACTGCAGGGGGCAGCGTGCAGCATCGCTCAACCTCCAGGACTCCTGTCTCCTGGTAATACGGGATTTCCACGCACGGCCAAACCACCCCTGGGAGAGTTCTCCCTGGTCCAAGATGGAACGAACCAGGGTGGGTGCACCAAACCCCTCTCATAGGCCTTGGTACAACCAGGAAGCCATTTTGTCTCATCCCTCACCCGTGACCCCTCCAGTATGGGTAGCCCTCTGGTCCGGCTCACCAGATCATTGGGACCTCAAGCCCCCCCACCGCGGCAAGGCGGCTTCCATTAGGGGGGTGATTTAGTAAGAGAGAAAAGAGTCGGGGCTTAACCCAACATGCGGGGTAAAAGTTTTGGGGGGATAGCTGATAGGACGAGGAAAGGAGGATAAAGGTCAGCAAGGGAGGCCTCGCGCCATCGGTGGTTCGCTGCCCTGGCATAACGGTGATCTTCGCTTTCGCATGAGCTAACTCACGGGTCGGCGAGCCACCGGGGCCCGGGCTGCGGGTCCACTCGGCTAACGAGGGAGGTTGGGAGCGGTAAAGGTGCCTGTCCGGCGCCATCGGGACGCCACCGTGCACGGACTCTCGCCCATGGCAAAGGTGGTGTCCTCGGCTAACCGTGAGGCTACAGTTGAAGTACGGTGAGATCGCTAATCAGAGGCTACCTCCCTTGCCCGCGTCGAGCAGAGATTTCTCCCTGTCGGCGGCAGGACTTCTAGGGAGATGTGCTCTGGCGATCTCACCACGTTTGTGTTATCAACTGGGCCCTGACATCTCCTCCCCCACTCCGCGTGTTGGCACTCCTTACCCAAAGGAGGGCCACGGTCATGGCAGGGTGCAGGGGGCAGATGTCACGTGTCGGAAATCCGAAACCAGTGAGTGGAGGTAAGGATTTGGATGAGGGACGCTGGTGCTATGTAAAGGGTTTAAAGAGATGAGCGAGGGCGATGTTGTGTGACCCACGGAAAGAGGAAGTGGGAGAGGAGGGATTAAAACGGGATAGGGTCTCGTTAGGGGGTTTGTTTATTTAAAAGGGTAATTAAAATAGGTTTTTATGTATAAAAACCCCCCAAAGCTATAAAACCAAAAAAGAACAAGGTTAAGAACGAGAAACTAAAAAAAACGAAAGAAAAAATTAAAAACAACGCAAACACAAACGTAAGAAAAAAAAAAGCTAAAAAAGTTTTGGCGATAAATTTCGGCGCTCGACACCCGCTCTCGCGAGGCCCGGCAACAATCGCGCCGCGACGCGATTGGCCGAGCCGGGGCGAGGGCGGGCGCCGAGTTTATAGTAAAAAGCGCCGAAGCTAACGTAACTTAACTTAACATTAAAAGTTTAAAACACAGACAGGAGGACGAAGAGACAACGGACGAATCAGAAGCAGGATAGATGAACAGGCTCCTCCCCTCTCTCCCTGCGGTGAATCGGTCCTTGATTGGACGATTCAGAGAGGGGGGATGATCGGTTCCGGCAAGGGTGGCGGACGGGGCGGGAGTGGGTGGAGCCGGAGGGAACGCCCAAAAGAGTTAGCATGATGCCATGATCCCCCGATCATGTGGCTTTTTGCATGGGCATATTAAAGAGATGCACCGCGCCCGGTCCCATGCAATCTCGCCTCGGCTCTTCCGCGTTTTCCGGACGGTGACGCGCCCCCCATTGTTTGATGCCAAAGATGCTTGTGCTTGCATGTAGCTTCGTGCCCTACTAGCCTACTCTTTCCTATGCGAATTTTCGGCATTAGGATGACTCTATGCACACCTTCTGGTGAACTGGACCCCATCTTCGGGCGCGTGCTCGGACGTGGGCAGACCTTTACCTCCCGCAGGGGAGGGTGTGTCTGGGGGGCCTTAGAAGGCCTCTTTACGTGTGTGCATAGAGTTGCCATTCTTTTGTTAGGGATTGGTTGGCAGACCATCTGATGACTGCCACTCTTTTTCTTTCGAATAGGGCGATAGGCAGTTAGAGCCCCCTTGTAGGCCTTCAGCCAGGTTCTGTCTAATAGCAGCTGCTAACAGAAAATCAAATTCCCGTGATAGGAAGTACCTGGATAAAGTTAGTCTTTCTCCCTCACTGTGAGAAATAGTCTGTGGTTGACTATTTTAGAGGGATGAAGGAACTTACTGGAACAGGTACAGGTCCTCTCTACTCCCCACTGAGGTGAAACTTTGGGTGTTTCAGAGAGAAGAGGATTCACGTTAAACTCACCCTGCCAAAAGAACTGCCTTGAAAAAAGTCAGCTCCTCTCCCTCACTGTGATGGAAACAGTCTGTGGTTTTGGGTGTTTCCAGAGGGACAAAGGAGCTTACTGGAAAAAGGTTTCAGAACCCACCCTTTTCTCACTGAGGTGAAACATCCTTGGATGTTTCAGAGAGAAGAGGGATCCACCTCAAAAACCGTCCTGCCATAGGAACCTCCTGGAAAAATGTTAATTTTCTTTTCCCTCACTGTGGTGGGAAAAAGTCTGTGGCCAGCTGTTTTCAGAGGGATAAGGACCTGACAGGAACAGGTGCAGGACCCCCTCTTTTCTCAAAGAGGTGAAACAAACCCTTTTGGGGGTTTCAGAGAAAAGAGGGATTCACTTTGAAAAAGGGTACGGTCCCCTCCGAGGAGCGGAGAGGAACTGCTGAAAAAGTGAAAGAGCCCCCTTCCTCACTGAGGAAGGAGCAGAATGGGTTTCCCATCAATGATGTCCTGTAGATGGAAGGGCATCCCCTCTGGGATACTCCCCGAGGTTGACACATACCCACGTGTTTTGCCGTGCGTGGCACCCTTGGAGCTGGGAGACGGGAGTCCCCGGAGGTTGACGATGCCGTCACGAGTCGCCTGCGGCTAGCAACAGCCTCTTTGGTCCTCTATCTGCAAGACAGGCGCTGATCCAGGCCGGTCAGGTCAATCGGCTGGTCTCCTCGGAGGCTAGGGTCAAGCAGCTGTGCCGTTGGTACCCACACCGTCCTGTGTACCAGGCAATCGGCTAATTGGCTGCGTATAAT
>NC_051423.1:11733023-11750965 GCF_015228065.2 Penaeus monodon | reverse complement strand
CCGCCGGGTTTGATTTTTGGGGTTCCCCCCGGGTGGGGGTTTGGGCCCCGCAAGCCCTACCATCACCTTTCAAGGGAAGGCGTTTTTGGGGGGGGAAACGAAAAAGGGCTTTCGGGGAAATCGCTTTTGGGAGATCCTAAGCTCAGGGGAATTCCCGACACAGGGGGGCCTTAGCAGCCTCTATCTGGTCAAAATGCTTAAGTGGGGGGGGGTAGTCGAACTTCTTCCCTTAATTCGGGGTGAGGCAAGGCTTTTCCTTGCCCAAAACATTTTTTAAAACACTTGTATGGAGGGAAAAGGGGGCAGAGCAAATACCAAATCAGGTGGAGCATACTGGGCAATATTAAGGTCTCAGCCTTGATTTTGCCGACGAGTTCCCATCCTATCTGGGGGACTTGAAGTTACAGAAAGTACATCCCTTTTTTGGTTTTTTCTTAGCCCCTATTCTGGGTTTCAGACCGGAAGTGGAGGGATGGTCTGGCAACGGGAGCCATGAACTGATCAAAAAGAGCGTTGGAGATGTGGTCCTATGCGAAGGCCAAGATCCTCTGCTAAGCGAAGGGTGGATGCCCCAGCGCCCCCGTGGGCGTTCCCCTTGATGAGATGATAAACCACTCGGGAAAATCTTACCTGGTAAATATGAAAGCTTAATAGAAAGCCCCCTAGAGTGAAGACCATTGAGGGTGATCAATCATGGATCTTGAATTTTTAAAATTTTCCCGGAAAATAGTTGAAGTATGTCAACGTGATCCTGCATATCCCCAGCGAGAGGGTAGCCTGATAGTTGGGGTTTCGTCCCCGACGAAGTGACCTCTGCATGCATATGCAACTTTCCGGGGGTAAAGTTTCTTTCTCCCACAAAACCCTCAACAGTGAAAGGGGAATTGTTTTTTCCCAAGACTTGATGGGGTATTCGGGGAAAAAACTTTTAGGGAACTAAAAATTTTTAAAATGTAGTGGCGTAAAACATTTTAGGAAAAAATTTGATTTTTGGAACAGTCGACACCAGCTCTTCTAATTTTTAACACATTAGTCCTTCCAGAATGGGTTTAAGTTAGCAGGTACCCCCTGAAGGGTAAAGCCTTTTGTGCCCAACCCTATCGGTGCCCCACTCCCAAAGGGTTTAGGGACTGGACCCAAACTCTTGCGTTTTAAAAAAAAGGAAAAACCAAGAGTATGTTAAAGTGTGGAAAAAGGTCATAAAGGAATGAAAAACTGTCCAGAACCAATATCTGTTACCAGGGGCAAAAAGCTCATGAAGTTCTTCAAAGAAATGTAAAGTAAAAATTTTAAAAAGGTATATTGGTAAAAGGACAAGGAAAAAGTTAGTTTTCCAGAGGCAACGACGTGCCCGATGCTGTTTGGACGCCGGTAGACCCTTTTTGCTTCGGTTCTACCCCTCCTCCTTCCCACCAACCCTTGCCCTCCAAGCTTCTTACAGCACCACTCTGCCACTTCCTCTAAACCTCAGTCCCAAATTGCTGACACTGCCTCTGGTGAGAAACGGATTTTGGAGTGAGGGTCTATTGAGGAACTCCTCCCCCCAAAGTATTTTTTTGGGAGCCTCGGGAAAGGGCTCCAGGGGCCCAAGGGTGCGCTCCAGCTGCCCCCACATCCACGGAGCCTCTGCTGCTAGGCAAATCTCCTGAATAAAGGCTCAGGCACACCTTTTGCCCGGGAAAAGGAATCCTATTTCCCAAAAAGACTCCAGCTGCCACAACACCCACAGGGGCCCCCCCGCGCTAGCGAATGCCCCTGAGCAAAGGCTCAGGTACGTCCTTTCCCCGGAAAAGAAATCCTGAACCTGCCAAAGGGAAAAACCTGGGGAAACTGTTCCACGGTCAAAAAAATTTTAAAAAAAGGTACCCCGGGACCTGGAAAGGGACACCCAAAAGGGTTTGAGGCAACCTTAAAACCACAGGTCTCCCAAACACTTATAAGAAATAATTAAAAAAACTGGATACCCTAACCAATGGAACTGTCGGGGAATTATGCAAATGGGAAAAAAACTGCAACATCTCTAGCTTCTTTAACCCGTTTGTGTATCCCTACGAGTTTATGCCCGGGGAAAATGTCCCTTTTTCCCTGAGAGGTTTCCAAGTTCAACCCCTTTATGGAACCTTTGACAAGGGACTTCATGGAGGAGTAGCAGAAATGGTACTCAAGTTTTCCCCTTTTCCGGGCATCCACCTGCGCCAACACTGCGGGTGAAGGCTGTGAGAATGGCTTGACACGCCCTTTACCTGTTGCACCCTCTACCTTCCCCCACAAAAATCTGAAACTTAATGATTTGGAAACTCCCTTTGGGCATTTGCCACACCCTTTTTCTACTGTTGGGAGATTTCAATAGTCAGATCACCTCTGGGAGCACTTTGTGAAACCCTCGAGGAAGGGCCTTGAAGTCCTTGTTTTAAAGTGATGCATTTTTTACTGAACAGGCACTCCCCACTTTTCCAAATTAAAACTGGGACATTCTCCAATATACCTATCAATAGGCTCACCTGATTCACATTTTAACTTCATTTTGGCAGGTCATGGAAGCTTGCATGGAAGTGACCCTTTCCAATTTTTTGGGGAGGTGAAGGATTCCCCCAAATGGAGGCAAGATGGTGATTAAAACTCGGACTGGAATCTTTTTAGACACTGCAGTTTTGAAAGGATCTTTAATGTTTCCCAGTGTATTCAAGATGCTGTTAATCATCTAAAATCACAAAATTCACCCTGCAGCAGAAGCATCCATTCCCAAAAGTAGCGGCCATTCCGTCGACCTCCATACCATGGTGGTCTATAAATGCCAACAAGCTTCGAGAAAAAAAGCTGCATTAAGGAAAATGGAAACGTACCCCCAGCATTGAACCTTGACAATTACAAAAAAACCCGACCCCAAGGCAGGGCGCGTGCAAGGAGGCTAGACGGACGTCATGGGACAGTTGTCTCCTTGATTAACTTGGGCCCCCCTTAGCATAAGTTGCGAAAAGGTGCGAAAACGCGGGAAAGAGCATATCCATGTCACAACCTCCTGAAGATAGATGGCATAATATTAGAGAAAAAAAAGATGTTGCAATGAGTAGCTAGATCTCCCTGGAGCATCTTACACTGCTCAATCTCCCCCTTTTTTGGGGGGGAAAAGGAAAAACACCCAGTGTCGTTCTTCAGTAGGCTCAGCAGAAATTCCATACAACTTGCCATTTTTCGCAAGGGAAGGATTCTGCTTTGCAGCTCTCCTGTAAACCCCCAGGGAAATGCGATATTCCATACCAAAAAAATATCTCACTTACCGAGAGCTTCCAGAAGTTCCTGTTAGACCTATTTAATAGGATCTATGGAGGGCACGTGCCCCCACATGGAGAGAAGCTATAATCATTCCTGTTCCAAAACTGGCAAAAATCTTCCGCACCAGGAAAATTTCGACCAATTTCCCTCCCAGCTGCATCGCAAGCGATGGAGAAAAAAAGGGCAACTTTTAGGTTGAAAAGGCTGCTGGGGAAAAAAAAAACGTGTTACCCCAAAATCAATATGGCTTTGAAAAATTTAAAATAAAAAACGTGCTCTGTGAGGGTGGGAAAAGCTATATGGAAATTTCCCTTTCCCCAGCGACGTCACATGATAGCAGACTTCTTTTTACCTTGAAAAGGCTTACGATACTACTTGGAACATGGCAGCTCATGACGTAGACATTGGTTTAAAAGGAGCATTACCTACCTTCATACAAAGCTTCCTTGTGACAGGAAATTTGAGTTCGGGGGGGAAACAGTTTCTCTAACCTGAAGACCAGCTGGAAAGGGGTCCCCCAAAAGGGAGTGTCTTAATGTGCCCTGTTTTTCCATGCTATAAATGACATCGAAAAGGTTTTTTCCAAATGCGTCCATGTAAACTTATTTTATGACTTTACACTTCTGCTCAGGGGGAATTTCAGATGTGCAAGGGGCCATGCACTGCAATAAATCAGGTTTTACTGGGAAAATTCATGGGTTCAAAATTTTCTCCAAGTAAGACCATGGCTATACATTTCCAAAACGAGGAAAGTTCCGTCCCTTTCCCCTATTTTGGGGCAAAACCCCCTGCAATTTGTCCAAGAGGTAATACTTGGGGCTAATTTTTGACTAAGCTTACAGGGGCCTCACATCAAACAGTTAAAAGTGAAGGCTAAATAGCATTAGTATTTGTGGGTTCTTTCACATTTTTCTTGGGGTGCGACCGACAAGCTTCTACGGCTTTACCCACGCTTATTCATAGTAAGCTTGACTATTGTGGAAACTTTTTCATCTGCAACTCCCCTGTTGTCCGGATGTTGGGGCTCGGTTCATAAGAACTCTCAGAATCTTACTACTTTCGGTCTTCGCCTGTGGAGTCCCTGTATGCTGAAAAATAGGAACCACCCTTCCTTCACCGGGACTACATGAAATGATTTACACACGAACTACAAAGGATTCCGGGGTCTCCTACATCCAGATTGGTTTTTCAACCCCCCTTGGGGTAGCCGATCCTATGGTAGGAGAATGAGGAATCTTGTAGACTTAATTTAAGTCTACTAAGGTTCTGGCTTTGGAATTCCCCAATTCCCCCCCTTTGGGCTAATCAAATCGAGCGGATTTGGGCGGGAAATTTTGTAAGGGGAGAATCTGAAGCAAATCAGAGAGAGATTTTTCGCACATTTCAAGTACCCAAGGGTCGGGCGCAATATTACAGTGGTTCGAAAACTGAAAAAAGGTGTGGCTTTGCACATGAGCAGAAGGGGAAAAATGCATCTGGCAGCTTTCTCTAGCAGCCCGACTCACTGCAGAGTTCATGCCATCCCTTTCAGCAGTTAAGATGATAGAGATCTTACAAACCTTTTTATTTGATTATTTGGCTCTCGTAGTGCCTTGCAAGCAATCAAGCTTAAACTCATCACATCCAATAGTGGGGAGGTTCGATTGGCTTGATGATGTCAACACGTAAAAAGTAACTGTGTTGGGTGCCAGCACATGTTGGTGTCATGGGGGAATGAGCGAGCGATCAAAGGGCCAAAGGGAGCTGCCGCTCAGCTTGTGATGCTCGTTTTCCTCTCCCACACACCGACCTAACCCAGCATCAGGAGTTTTCTTCGCATAAATGGAAGGAACCCTGGAGTCATATTCAAAAAATAAACGGGGGAGATTTGAGATACCTTGGGATTGGGTGCTAGCATCCATCCCAACCCAAAGTAAAGTTGCATTAAAAAAGACTAAGAACGGGTAACAAAACTGAGTCATGGCCGATGTGGCTAAAAGTCAAGCACTTTGTGAGGGATGCCAAAGCCCCTTACGATCCCCATGTAGTGGGAAGAGGTGCAACATTCTCAGACCAAACGTAGTCTTTTCCCCCCTTTTACTGAAGAGTTTGGGGGGGGATTGGACATAGAGGGTCTTTTAGTTTTCCCCTTTGGGAGCTAAATTTTCAATAAAATTTTAAATTTTGCATAATGTTTAGCAAAATTTTATACCTTAGAGTATAATTTTATGCTTTGATTTTTTTTTTTGTTTATTTTTATTTATAAGAAAATTTTTGATAGATTTTTAAGTTTTAAACATTTTAATATTCTATTTAAAAAGGTATTCGCCCCTAAAGACCTTGCTGTTGAAAAAAGATTAGTGCCGCCTGCGAAAAAGGGGCATAAAGGGAGAGTTGATCTCTCCCCTCCTCGAAGGAACAGAGTGGGTGATCAGGCCACCTGAAACAAGAGCAGGCACAAGATGGAGTCTAAAGAATGAAGGTAAAATGGGGAAAAAACACGCGAAAGTGTCCTTGGTAGGCTTCAAACAGGAGTCTAAGAATCATAGGAAGGGAAAGATAGAGCATGACCTCCTAACTCTTTAAGAAATAAAATGTGTGAGGCACGTGAACCATGTAATAGGGAAACTGTTTGTTTTGTTTTGGGAAAGGGGTGTACGCGGTACGCCCTAAAGATAGTAGTCAGGACCCCACTGGAAAATAACAGACAGCCCAAGAGGCAGTGAGGAAAGACCTGAGGCTAGCGTAAAACCGAGTGCGTTGTCTTAAAGGGAAAAGAGTCTTGACTGAAAATGAAGATACCCTCTTAAGTACCGCACCCATATCAACAGGCGAAATCAGTCAGGCGACACCTCTCCGTGCGCCGCACGAATGAGGGCTGTTGCCAAACTATTCAATCGCTGTGTAATTTTGTTGACTGTGCTCTGATATGAAAAAACTGTTAAAGTTAATGAGGTAAGATGAGAAACCTTGTTTACTGTGCCTACAATCTGACCGATCTTACCTCGCACAGCCTTAAAATCAGAAGCTAATTTCTGAACGTTGTTCTCCAGCGTGTTGACAGCATGAGTAGACGAGTCGAAACTGTGAACTATAGACGATAAGCTTTCCTTATACTTCCTGAATTCGGATGTAAGAGTGTCGTCATCCGCAACTCCGAAAAGTACATGCGCAATATTGCCAACAACATTGAATAATCCTCGCCGGGCCCTACCTGTAGGATTGAGAGGCCCTACGAAAGAATTCAACTCTGCAATCGTCGCATGATTTAAGATACAATTGAATAGGCGAATGTCATGTGCCATCAAGAGATGGATCTATGGTAAGGTTGTCACGAAAAAGAAAATTACTGTTCCTGTGGTTTTAGCATGAGCTTGGACGCGTTTGCGGAGTGGCAAAAAAGCGAGAACCGGGCCTCCACATGGCTTGTTATAGGGAAAACCTTCCCAAGGTCCTCAATCATAGCCCGGGTGCGTCCTTCACGTTCTGCGCAGGCGATGCGTCTCCTCCATGGAGTGCCAAAAAAGAATATGGACACAGCATCCTAGAAGGAGAGCGATTCATCACACTCGCACAACCCAAAGAATACAAATACCGTTACAGAGAAAAGAATAAGTGATAATGGTCCGTTTAGAATGGCTCAGGTAATACATGAATCACGTAATTATAGAGATAGAAACAAAACCTACGGGAGTAACACTTACCTGAGAACTCGCTAACTCCCGTCGTACCTAGTAACACAAGCAGAGCATCAGGATTTCCCTGTGTTCTGGACGATTTTACTAAACCCCCTCAACTGGTGTCCTTTACTCAAGTGTGCGTGGTGGTTGTGTGTGTACATCACAATTGTGTCGGATATTATGGTCAGGGACCTAGAAAAAACAGTGCCTGTAAAAATTACGAAAAACTGGGTGTGATGCTAAGGTAACAGGGTCCCTTACCAACGACGTTGCGAGACCTGTGAATGTATGTGTGACAGCACTTCACCTGGCGCTCGCACCTCCCCGCCGACGCGGGGAATTAATCCCAAGAAGCGGACGGGACAACACCCTCACTGTCTACATGGTGAGGGTGGGGACGTGCTCGATGCCCCCCCTTACATGCCAACAAACCCCCCCTCAACCCTCCACTCTATGGGAGGGATTGGGATTCCCCGAACATAGGGATGTGAACGATTGGATTCGACTGCCGACCCTGATGCTGATAACGAGGGATTCCAACTCGTTCAGCCCAAAAAGGGAAAAAAAGTGAAAACCAGCCAAATAACAACCAGAAACCTGACCAAAAAGCAAACGGAACGACCCAAAAGCGCGAACCATCGCCCCCCGGAGAGGTACATTAGACTGGCCTTTCCTGAGGACACGACTTCCGTCGATAAATAAGGTGGATGGGGGAGGCCCGCCAGCTGCCGCCCTCCAAGGGAAGGCCCCGCTAAAACTGGTGCAGGGGAGAGGATATCCTCGCGCTACGTCTATGTGAGGGAGAACAAAAACCAAATGTGGCCCTGATGATAAATGGCACTTTGCGGGGATTCTCTGCAGAACAAAGATGACTTTCAGCCTAAAAGAAAAAATAGGGGAATACCTGGTTACCAGGTTTCCGAGGATGCGGCTGAGGAAGCACTGCATCTTCCGGGCGTTTTTAAAGCCCGTGGGATCTATAAGGACGGACAGCCCTTGAACCAGGCTCATCATGTATGGAGGGGTGACAGCCGCCACCATACAGAGTACCAATTCTTTGGAAGATCCCAAGAGCCGAGCCCATTCGACCGTGGTGCTCAAGGGTTTGTAGTCTGCAAAAATTTTCCCAAGGTTCTGGCCACGTGGGCTAAAATTGCAGGAAGGACCCAAGCGTGTGCTGGTCTGTCCCAGGAGCTCACCCAGGCAAAGGACTGCCCTGCAGAAAACGACGGAAAAGGACAAAGACAATGAGGACGCCGCCCCATCGTAAGAGGTCCCGTAGGTGCAGAGCGGAAGGTGTGACGCCTGGCACCGTAACTGCCCCACAAACCGCCACGAGCACACCCCCCCAATTTGCCCCGTCGTACCCATCGACCGCGGAGTGGCGATCCCAGACCAGCACACACACCCACCCTGGGCCGCGTGACGTCACCAACCCACAGGAATTCCCCGCAACTCCAGGGGGATTCCCCATCCTAGAAACGTGCACAGGAGAAGCCTTGGTGAAAAAGACATGGATACGGCCGGGAATAAGAAGCATCCGGCCCAAAGAGATTGCTGAAATGAAAAAAGCATCAGGCAAGGGGATTGCTGATTGAAAAAATGTAATATGGAACAAAAGTGATGTGTAGACAGGAAAATGTCTTTTGATGATGTTGTGATTCAGTGATGTTAAAATACAATGAGTCCTCGATATTATTATTACGCACGACAAAAGTGAGTGGTAGACAGGGAAAATGTGCGTTTGATGATGTTAGTGATGCTGACAATACAATGAGGTCTCTGATATTATTATTACGCAGGGCGGACCATCTGAAAACAGTGACGACAGTGACCGTAAAAATGACGCTGACGAAGATGCGAAGGAAACGGCCGATTCTGTGGGACATCACTCAGAAAATGCTATCAGGTACGGATTATGCGTATAGTAATCAATACGCGGAAGCGCAAACAGATAAATAAAGAAGATACAACACAAATACGTAATGCAGTACAAGAAATATGCAGACAAAGAGTTTCATCAAACAGAAATTTTGACCAATCAGTTAAACATAGGTGTGATGGGGACAAGAAAAAAATTACTTTTCTTTCATGGAATATACGTGGTGTCACCGTAGAATTAATGACTTGCTTACTATATTCATAAAATAATGTTTACTTTTATCTGTTTACAAGAGCCCTTCACATCAGCCCACAAAAATAAAAACCGCCCCTAGAATTAGAGGCTACCACTCCTATACAAACACAGGAATGACAGGCCTATTGACTTATGTCAGTGACCCATCCCGCATAAGTTGGTGCAGAAATCAAATGAAAATAATGTGCAGTATCAGCATTTACATATTCGAACCCCTCGGGGTTTTTTCTCTCTGTACAATGTATACGCAAGGTGTAGAAAGTTTCAGACTGATTCACTGCCCAACTTTCAGAATCACGGCACAATATGCATGGGAGATTTTAATGCTAGACATTATACATTTGGAGATAGTCAATGCAATGAAAATGGCGAAGAGTTTCCGACTTTTGTGAACAACAGATCTATGACAGTATATGATCAGACAGGAAAACTCACGTGGCGGGGGGCAGGCTAGATTATGTAATAGGAAGGGATCTTGTGCATGGAAACGTCAGAAGCATGCTTGCAACAGAGCTAATCATGACCACTTTGCAATAGTAACGAGATACGCTGTTGATATACTCAGTCACCAAAAACAAAATAGGGTCAAAATTTCTATCCCCCTTACCTTGAGCATCACTTTAAATCACGTATCTATGACTGGTACAATG
Organism: Penaeus monodon; assembly: GCF_015228065.2. Taxonomy (NCBI): domain Eukaryota; kingdom Metazoa; phylum Arthropoda; class Malacostraca; order Decapoda; family Penaeidae; genus Penaeus; species Penaeus monodon. Next base: position 11,741,246 of record NC_051423.1, on the reverse strand, counting down.
ATTACACAGTAACAAGGTTGATAAATTTTCCATGGACATGAAAACAGTGGTCACTGATTACTACAACACTTGGGTCTGTCCAAAGAAAACCTTCAAGAACAGCAACTCACAACGCTGCAAAAAGCCTAAGTGGGTCGGTGACCCTACATTATTAAGGGAACAAAAGCGAGTTCAGGAGCTTTATGTATCTACAAGCAGGATAAAACCCGTGACAACCTTTTTGATTCTAAGGTAACAAAACCTACGGGAATTAAAAACTATTTCAGAAATGAACACTTTGAACAGTTCCTACAAAGCATTAACAATAACACCTCAATGTCGGAGGTCTGGAAAAAAATTAATCGAATTTCAGGCAAACCAACAACACCCCGCAGTTCCATAGTCCTCTTGCACAAGCAGATATGCTCCTTTGTCAATGGTCTGGATCGTCCAAATTGATCTCACTTCCCCAAAAAATATTCAGGATAACCTTAGTCAATCTAAAATTTCACGCAAATTTGCCTTGAGATTGGATGTTCTGATACTGACCCCTCAGACTTTGCTGAGATCAAATGAGTGGGAACTGAACAATGCACTGATCAAAGGATAAGCGTCCGCCCCAGGTGAGGATGGAATTACCTATATGTCCCCCCGCCTTATAGCTCAGGTACCTGGTAATCCCCTTTTTGCACCTATACAGGTTAAGTTTGTCACAAGGTATTCTGCCTGGCTCCTGGACACGCAGTCTAATCATCCCTATACCGAAATCAAACACTGATAAATACCGGGCCAATTTCAAATTAAAACCCCATGGTATGCAAAGTTCTAGAAAAGGGTAATTATGAAAAGGGCTCAGGTACAGGGTTACAGGTAAATTATCTCACAGGGCTGTACGGATTTCTATCGGGGCGTAGCACACAACATTGCTTTGCCAGAGTACTTTTCACACTCTAATCCAGGGAAGCACACTGTTTTTCTTGACCTTAAGTCAGCTTTTTTACATTGCAAACAGAGAAGTTATCCTAGAACAATTAGTAAGCTTTGGCACCGGGGTTTAAAATATTGAACTGGATTAGAATTTATCTCTCGAAACAGATCTGCAAGTGTCCTGTTCAGGGGAGTGAGAAGTTCCACTTCACAGTCTTTTTGAAACTTGGGACGCCACAGGGAGGAGTTTCTCAGCCCTATGCTGTTCAAAGTCCTCATGCACAAGCTGGTGGCAGATATCCACTTGGGGATGGTGAATCCATTATATGCTATGCTGATGACATATGGGGTTAGAGCATCATCACAAGTGGGGGATGCAAATAATTCTCGACAGAATCACAGCAAAGGCCCCCATGAGTGTGGATTAGTCATTTCCGCTGAGAAAACAATGGCTCTAAAACCCCTGTATCATACCCCCACCCACTTTTCGCATAGGTGACCCGGAGCTTGACATATGCCACAAGTATAAATATCTCGGGTGAATGTTTAAAAGATGCAGACCTGGTCCTCTCTCTAAGAAGAGACTCTGGGAGAGATTGAAACCTTTGAAAGTTCTTGTCGGAAGAGAACATGGCATCAATGTTAAGCTCGCTAGACTGTTTTACTTGGCTTTTATAAGGTCAGTTGTAGACTACATGCACTGCACTTGTTGCAGTGTAAGGGAAACAGAAATAGTAGTTTGGAGGTAGTGCAAAATGAAGCTATGATGATTATCCTGGCGCCCCGAGAACAGCAAGGATAGTAAACATGAGATCAGAATTAACTTTCCATCCATTTCTGATAGAATAATATTTATTTCCACCATATTTGGGGTCAAAGCTCTAGGGAACCCTCGTATCTCTCAGATTTCCAAAAACAACGCAACATAAAATCAGGGAAGTAGACGTGACAAATCACCACAACGCGCGCCCTCTGATACACAAAATCTCCATGATCATTATATATCTCAATGTTCCTATTAGTATAATTCCATATGGTCGCTCCTTTCCACCTTGGAATAATTCAATATTGATCGTGCACCTTACATGTTTACCACAAAAAAACAGGGTGCATAACTGTGTGTTGAACCAAAATTTCGCTAGCAACGGTAACGGAAAAACACAGAAAATTTTGGGGTGATGATGCTATGAGTGTTACGCCGACGGATCCCTACAGTCTGGATACAAAGTGGTTGTGCTTGCGCTGTATACAAAAATGGCTTACTACAACAAACAAGTTAATATGAGAATACAAAACTGGGCCAGCACTACACAAACGGAGCTGGCAGGTTACTCCTCGCAACGGAATTCTTAAAGTCTAGGGGCTCTGGAGTAGTTTTTTTTGTGACTCTCAAAGTGCTCTTCGGACGCTAAATTCTTTCAAAGCAGGTGGCGATGAAGAAATTGTGAGTTTTCATTAAGCGTAACGTAACCTATGCAACAGAGCGTAATTTTTAACATTCAGTTTGTATGGATACCATCTCAGTTGGCATACGCAAGCACGACCCGTAGGGCAAAATTTGGGGAAAGAAGCCTGCAGCAAGGATATTGTGAACATAGATCTTGGGATGCCTCTTGCAGGGTTGCACATATATTGAAAAGTTCTCATAAGGAAGAAACTAGTAGATCTGATTAACACTCAAAGGCCTGAAAGCTGTAAACCATAAGGCACTACGATCAGTATAGGGATGGCAAGCCTTCCTATGGGTGGGACCCAAGTCAAACCCGACATTGTGACGTGGTTATTGCCAGAATAAAGTTTAGGTTACAGAATGTACTGGCAACTGCACGGTGCAAGAAGTGCAGATGAATCTAGATGTAGACTGTGTAACGAAGAAAACAAACGAACGCTTGAGCACTTATCTCGGAATGTTTATGTGATACAGCCTTTCAGACCACCTAACATTGAGGTATAAAGAAAATATGTGAATATTTCTTCATCTGATACATTGGAAGATATACCGTACTATACCCTAAATTTACTATGTGATAACTCCCGTATGCAAATAAAAGTGTTATTCAAACACAGTGGCAAAGCATATGTAAGTAATAATTTTTGTATGATGTATGATTTATATTTATATTTTACCTTGTACAAACTACAGTAGTTACAGATACTGTACAATGTCAGATATATGTAAAACTGTAATCATGATTGCTCATGCCTGAGCAGATAGCCAGGGTGGTAAATAAACTTACTTAACTTAACTTAAAATACTGTCAATGTCAATATATGTAAAAATGATCATGATTTCCCACGCTGAGCAGATAGCCAGGGTGGTAAATAAACTTATTAACTTAACTTTAACTAACTCTCGAGGACTAGTGCAAGTAAATGAGAAAAGGATAATGTATCGAAGCAAGGATGACCAATGAGAGGACAATCATGATTCCTGACACTGATAATACTGATCAGCCATTTCAGGCCCGTCAAAATGAACCACTGCACAGAGCCATCAGGACAGACTTGCACTCTGCCGTTTTTTTTACTGCCACAAACTCTGTAGGGACCACAAATAACGGACTAAGCTTGGGCGAATAGTAGTATGAGCATGATTTTCTTAAATACCAAGGAACCGCCCATAGATTTCGCACGAGCGATCTTATGTGGTACTCAATTATTCTGTCACGAGACCTGGTCAGGAACGCCTTTGCTTGCTGAAAACGCCGCTGCTGCCGAGAAACCAAATACTCAGCATAGTTGTCCCCATAAAAGGACGCGGCCTCATCTCCAGGAGTTCTAAGGCAGCCGCTTGTCCTGTCCCGTGAGAAGAAAGTGCGGGATTTTCGCCCAGAGTGATAGGTAGAATTTATGGCCGGGCTGGACGGTGGGGAGAAGAAACGTCCCAATCGTCCTTGCTGTCGTCCACCAGTTGGGCGCAAAATGGTGAGAATGACTTTAACGTCCGTAATGCCATTAGCCTTGACGGAACGCAAAACGTTCACCTGCGTCACATGTAGCTGCTCGTGGGGAGTGGTAACAACCTGATTTACAAATCGGTACGTTTATCGAGCTTAAATATTTGGACAGCCGTGACGGCAACAAATTACGTCATGAAATGCTTTCGGACGTGCACCGCAGCCTTTGACGGAACCGCCACCAACTCGCAGTGCGAGAAAAATGTCCAAAACACTAGAAAAGTGTTTGTTGCCAGGGCCGTGATGTGGTGAAACCAGACAAAGTGTCACATGACACTTTCTGCCAGGAAAATCCGGAATATCTGACCTTAAGTGCACGCGGGGCGGGATCGCTTTTGTGACCCATGTACAAGGGGCCCGTCTTTCAAGATCTGACGTGATTAGGCTACCCTCATGTTACTAACCGCGGAAAATAAAATCGGTTACGGGTCAACTGCACTGCCTTAGAACACCAACAATTGTGCTTGCCATCACGGTATCCATGAGCATACTTCAACCACCACGCGGCCACTAAAATTTTCCGGCACCACCAGACTTCTCGGACGATCCGTCTGCTACCTACAATTCGGCTTCGGCTGGGATCTCCAAATACAGTCCCGTGTACGGCAAGAAAAAAAATCCTTTACGCAACCCATTACATTTGGGAACTGCCGTGCCCTTGTCTAAGGCTCGAATGATCTGGCCCGTAAATGTTTTGTCGGCACGCTGGGCAGCATATAACTCGTCTTTATTCAGCGGTTCCAATGGAAGACCTGTTGAATCACTACTCACAAACAGCTGACGAAGGCTAAGCTACTGAAGGGGGGAAATCCGCAGCGTCGTCCCCGCCTCAAGATATTGCGAGTTTTCCGATTGGCGACGTGACAGCGTGTCATGCGGCGACATTTGCGCGGCCCTGAATATACACAAACGTCTCATCGAAATCGCCCAGGATATCCTGGTAACGTGCCCTACGACCATACGGATCATTACCCATTATGCCGACGTGAGCGGCATGTGGTCTGTGTGAACCAGACCTTGTACCCCAGTATAATATCTCTGAAGTACCTAAGAACCCATACAATCGCCCAACATCTCCCTATCGGTGACCGAGTAATTTTTCTCTGCACTAGTGAAACCCTACTAGCAAACCCGAGTAGGACGCAGATTCCCTTCGTGCTCCTGCAATTAAACAGCTCCTAGCCGAACATTCGACGCGTCTTGTGTGAGAATGAGGGACGATCAAACCTCGGAAATGCAGAACGGTATCACGTGCGATAGACCATATTGTAATGTGAAAATGCCTTGACCTCTCCTCGCCCCAGCGCCAGGGGACCATCTTCTTTGAGGTGTTGTCAACGGTGGCAGCGATCCTGCCGCAAAATCCTAAATGAAACGGTCTATAAAAACCTTACCTGTGGTTTGGCTCAGAGGCAAATGGGGAACATACTGACGCTTTTACCTTGGCCTCAAGTTAGGGGCAATCCTGCAGCACGAACAGAATGACCGAGGAATCCTAAACGCGAACTGGGGAAGAATTTACCTTAGCGGAGTTAATTGTTAAACCCTGCATCCGAAAGTCGCTGAAAAACAACTGCGCAACCGCGCTTCCTGGTCCCCTGATCGAGGTGAACACCCAAAATGTCCGTCTAAATGACTAGCACCTGATCTTATTTTAAACCCTGCAGGACGAGAGCCATAAACGACTAAACGTCAGGAGGTGATTTTCCTGAGACCATAGGTGAACCAGGAACTCAAGTGACCCCCACATGCGTCGAGAATGCAGTGTATGGGCGGCTGTCCTTTCCACAGGGGGACCTGAAGGAAACCTTTCGCCCAGGTCAATGAGGAGAAGACCTTACTCCTTCCACCAATGTCCTTCAAGCGCTGACGAAGGTTAGGATAGGAAAGGTGACGAACGGTCACCTTGTTCGGCGCCGAAAAATCGCAAACAGGACGAAAACCATGCTGACGCATCGGCACCAGCAGCATCGGGCGCTGACCACGTGCTAGTCCGAAGGTGAATCAGCCCTTGTGCAGCATACCGCGCACCACTTCCTCCTCTAGGAATCGACGCCTGCTGTGCGGAATCTTGTAAGCCGGAATATACACATGCCTTAGATCCAGTCTCTAGAGTAAATACAGTGCTCTCCCATGTGCGTTCTGCCTAACGGACGGTACCGTGGTCGGTAAGATGTTGGGGTATTGATTGTAACAACTTGACCCTAGTATCGCCTTACCCTCGCTAAATCCTGCATAGCTTTTTGCTAATGCTGCAGAGGAAATGTGTTAGCTGATCGTGGGACGATGGAAGGAAACAGCGCCAGAGAAAGCTGACACAGGCAGTTCAAATTCAGCTATCAGGAGATCCATACCTCGCAAACTCTTTTAACTTAACTCCACTATCAATAGACAAATGGGCCAGTGGTGTTAAGTTTCATCACATGGACTTGCGCACTCCCCTCCCGCAAGGTAATACAGAGAGGGAATACCCATGTCCCCTTTACTCGGCAATTCTCAGGGAGTACCAAGCATGGCCATATTTACGAACCGAGGCCGTTACATTACACCAGAACGTCATGGAAAGTCGAATTACTACAGATCACGCGCCACTAAGTGCGCAACCATCATTGTCAACCCACATTCGATGCTTTGGATGACGGGATGATGTGTTGAATGTTGCCGCGTGATGTTTGCGTGAGGTAATTCTGTAGCATGCTGGAGGGGAAAAGCAATTCCATGATGAAGAGAGTGCGCCCTATAAGACTCGTAGAAGTCATGGAACGTGAGTAGAGATTAGATCGGTTGTTGGAGGAGAGATAGGGAGGGGGGTAATTGCGGGGAAGGAGACAGGGGAGGTAGGGGGAGGGGTCAAGTGGGGGAGAGGATAGGGGAGGAAGTGATGTGTCCGTGGCGTTGTGTCCGTGTATGATGAATGACACAACCGAGACGTGTCCGCTGTTTGCGGAACCAAGCTGCTAGGTGAAAAGGGTCTGGGTGTTTTCAGACGGAACTCGGCTCCTTAGCTTATGAAAACATCACCGTTGAATTTCCACCTCATTCTGTCCTGCGGTCGTAGAACCATACCAGAACGAGATAGAAAATCATGGCCAAGAAGCAATGCCGGGGAAACTAGGTAACCCTTTCACTATTTTAATTTAAGTTAATAAAAGGGGGAAGGAAATTTTTACAAAACAAAAAAAAAAAAAATTTTTTTTGGGGGCCACGGAAACCAAGGATAAACCCTTAAATAAACCATACCTCAAGTCAAGCGGAAAAATCTAATTCCATAACATTTTGGTCGTCAAAAAAATCTTCCCCCCAAATTTTTCCAAAAAATTTACTGAATAAATGTGGTGTCAATTGGGGGTTTTGGTTACCTTGCTTTTGGCACTTTTTCGCAAGAATTGGGGCCCATTCCAACGGGGAAAGGCCCAAACCAATTTCCAATCATTTAGGAGATTCCGGATCAATAAAGGGTAAAAGGGGTTGGTTAAGTGTTTTTGGGGTTTTCGTTCTGTGGTTGATGACGAATACAACTTTCGAATTAATCCCGTTTAAAATCTTCACCCCCGTTAAACAATTTTAAATTTCACTTAAAAACCCCACTTTTCCCTTTGTTTTGGAGGGGTTTAAGTGTTTTTTGGGGTTTTCTGATTTTTTTTTAAGTAAACACGTTTTGGTTATAAAGGGAAAATGAATTGGATTAAATTTTGGGGGAAGGGGGGTTGGGGGAAGTTGGGTGTGGGTTTTTTGGGTAGTATCCCAAAATTTCTTTTTTTTGTTGTGAAGAAATTTTGGGGTTTCGTAAATTTAATAAAATTTAAACATGGTTAAGTTATGAACAACCAAAAAAATTTACCAATTCTTCCCAAATCCCAACCCCCTCAAAAAAAACCCCCTTTACGATAGGCTAACACTACCATCACAACAAAATTACCAACCTACAACGCCACCCAACCCCCGGGGCCCCAAAACCCCTCATTTTGAGATTGGGGAAAAAGAAGAGGGAGAAAATGGAGTGGGGAGCGGAAGCCCGAGGAAAAAAAACCCCCCCCCAAAAAAGGGACACCCAAAAGGGGGGAAAAAGGAAGGGGGGGAAGAAAAAGGGGGCCACCAAATAATAAAAAAAAAGGGGATTAAATTTTTGAAAAAAAAAAAAAAAAAAAAAAAAAAAAAAAAAAATAAAAATAAAAAAAGAAAGAAAAGGTAAAAGGGGGGGGGGAAAAATCAAAAAGAAAATTTTTTTTGGGGGAATTGTTTGGGAGGGGGAATTTTCCAAACCCAAAAAAAAGGGAATAATTTCCAAAACAAAAACCCCCAACAAAAGGGGGAAAACCCCAACACAACCCAAACAAAAAAAAACGGGAGGGAAAATTTA
>NC_051423.1:11710511-11728903 GCF_015228065.2 Penaeus monodon | reverse complement strand
AAATGTTGTGTAATCTAAATTTTTTTAATATTCTATCAAAAATTGATCTTAATCTGTCCACCTTTTTGGTGGACAAAGCTAGCTTTTTATTAAGACAAATCAACATTACATGTATTCTTATCAACATTTCTGTTACTAAGGGATAACAAACATTTCGAATCAACATAAATAGAGAAAGTAAATAGAGTGATGTCATCCTCCAGTTTCTTTTTGATGTTAGGAAAATTTTTCTTTTGTTTATTTTCCAATCCAAAAGATCGAAGCACCATGAACGATACATCCTGGTAGTTTGGAATGTGGACAATACACTGAATTTAATCATACATAGAAATAATGTTGGCGACAAAACACTTCCTTGTGGGACCCCGTTTGCCTGGACAAATGTCCGAAAAAGTGACACTGTCAGAAAACAATTTGACAGAAAAAGTTCTGTCAGACGTGAAATTTTGAATAAAACAAGGCAAGTTTCCACGTAACCCAAAAACAAAGTTTCCTGAGTAGGCCATATCGCCATGTCATGTAGGCTTTTTCTATATCTAAAAGTACTGAAATTAAATAATCTTTTTTGGCAATTGCCTCTTGAATATGACTGTCCAGCTTTACTAGTTGATCGAGAGTTTGGTGTCCCTTTCGGAAACCGCACTGCTCGTCAACTAGTAAATTACTGGAATTTAAAAAATGCAATATCCTACTGTTAACAATTCGTTCCATGACCTTGCATAAGCAACTTGTCAACGCAATTGGGTGGGAGGAGATAGCAAATCTAGGGTTATCCCTCCTTTCAATATGGGAATGGTATGGGCGAAGTACCATGAGTTTGGAAAAGTGTGGCTCTTCCAAATTTCATTGTACACTTCTAGCATCTTATCATAGCATCATGATTAAGATGCTTTATCATCTCACATCGAATCTCATCGGGGCCTGGGGATGTTCCTCTACAGGCTCGGACAAGCTCGTCCATTGTCAGATCTTTATTGTAATTAAAGTCATCTCCTGTGGCAAAGTGAATATGTTGCAGCTGAGCTGCTTCCTTGATGGTCAGGAATGCAGGATGGTTATTTGCTTAGCTGCTTGTATTAGCAATGTCTCTAGGTGAATCGAATTTATTACCCAAGTGAATGATGTTAATTTTCTTATTGATTTATTGACAGTGGACCAAACCTCTGATATTTTGGCATTGCTGTTAATTGTAGAGACAAAGCTCCGCCAGGAGTCTGTTTTTGCTTGTCTTATTATTCTACGAGCCCCAGCTCTTGCTTGTTTGTAGTTGCAAAAGTTATCATTAGTGATGTTATTTTTGAAAAGCCTGTAGGCCTTATTGCATCGGCACAGCGCCCTGTGGCAATCTGGTGTCCACCATGGAACTCTATGCTTAACGCTATCTGTCGAAGTTTTAGGAATGGATAGCAATGCTGCTTCTAAAATGAATTCTGAATATTGTTTAATTTATCATCAGCGGTTTCTCCAACAAGTTCGAGCTTGACGCTCCTTGTGAAGGCGACCCAGTCTGCTCTTTTTACATTAAATTTGGGTGATGAAGGCGTTCTCACTGTGTCACATAAATATTCAATCAAAATTGAAAGATGATCACTTTCCTAACGAGTCATCAATGGTGTGTCACACGGCACTTGGGTGCCATTGATGAAGAGACCAGTGATAGGTCAATAAAGCTCAAATTACCGGTATTATCGTCCACCCGCGTTGGACTACCATCGTTCAGAAGGACCAGATCAGACTCCTTAATCAATTAACTACTTGTTCACCTCTATCATCCACCCGCAGGGAACCCCATAACGCATGATGAGCATTAAAATCACCTAAAATTACTTTATTTTGTGGCAGATGGTCCTGAAGAGCAAAGAGCTCATCATAGATTATCATATTATCAGGTGGACAAGAAGGTGAACATGTAGTCAGATACATGTTATTGATTTTTACTTTGCATGCGACAAACTCCAAAGTAGAATCAATTGCCACTTCAGTGAAAGGGAGGCTTTGGTGGATGTACATGGCGACTCCGCCTCCACCCCTACCCTCTCGATCCTTCCGACACAGATGGTAGTTCCTCAGCGAAACGACCTCGTCTGACATGAGGTTGGTTAAATGTGTTTCTTGGAGAACTATAATATCGGGAGCATAAGACGAGGCTAATAATCTGAGGTCATTTACTTTAGTTCTAAGACTTCGACAGTTCCATTGTATAATGGTTAATGGAAGATTACGTTTTATGGGGTTTAGAAGTGCCTTGTCCGCCAGTTTTAATTTTCTTTTTCAGGGAGGGAGGTTCGTCCTCCTCTCCCTCCTACCCAGGGGCCTCCCATGGGTATTTTTTGAGATAGTAGCCTCCATGTCCCGCGTCTCGCTGCTAGGGAGACGCCCAGCCAAAGATGATCTGTTCCGAGAAACAGACCAAAATCCAGGTGAAGTCTCAGCAGGAGCCGCCTGGACGAGCAGGTGTGATCCAGATTGTGATTTGGTATCATCCTCCTTATGATGCTGCTGCTGCTTTTGCTGGGTTGATTCAGTAATTTGTTGAATTGTATTATTCAATTCTTTAATTTGATTAATTAATTCTTTAACCGTTTCCTTTAACTCTGCAATTTCTTTGACTGATGCTGTTTGCATTAGAAGTGTTGTTAGTTGCTGCTGAAATGTAGGAAGTATTGGGTTTGCTTGTCAAACCTTCAACTTTCCTCTTGGCTTCACGGTAACTAACATCATGCCCTCTTAAATATACTAAAATCTCAGTCTCCTTCTTCAAGCTGCTGCACTCGGCAGAGCCAGGTTGATGGGGACCTCCACAGTTAGCACACTCGAGAGTGTTCTCAGTGCATTCAGCAGTGTCATGATCATCACATTTACCGCAAGTAAATTTACCAGAATCTTTATCATTGCATCATAATGAGGTGTCTAAATTTTTGGCATCTATTACAGTGCATAGGTTTCTGAATATAAGGTCGCACTTGGACACATTCATATCCAACTATGACATACTCAGGAATTTTACTTGAAGCAAAAGTCAAAAAGCACAATCCGGTTTTTGTTCACACATTCCCATATTTCTTGGTCATGCAGTTCACATCCACTATGCTTTGGGCCTTCATATTTTCAAGAATTTCGCTTTCCTCCATTGTCCTCAAATCCCTGTTAATGATTACTCCTTTACAGCTATTAGGGCCAATAGGGATAGTTACTTTTACTTTCAAATCATGAATCATGCGTCAGTTTAATCAAGTCATTAACCTGGGAGTTGAATTGAACTTTTACAAGGAGGCTACCATCTCGCAATTTACGGACAAAATCGAAATCGCCATCCACTTGACCATCAAGGACCTTCTTAATGATGAAGGGGTTAACGTTCAAAGCGACTGATTTTCATTCACGCATTTGACAATCAGATACATTCAAATTGCATTCTCTGGAGGGATTGTAAAGACTCGTTGCTCTCGTTTGTCAGCAGTAGGGGTTCCATTGTTCAACATCGCGTTTGTCTTAGGAGTGTCATGGGTCGTCCCCCCTCCTTGAGAAAGAGAAGGAGTAGCCAGGGAGTCGATCATGCTGGGTTTCGGACCAAGTCCGAACCCTTGGCCCATGCCCGTTGTCCTGAAGGGACCAGATAGCCCTTAACTATTGATAATCAACTTAACAGCTAAGAGACAGAAATTTCCGTCCTCAACCCCCCAATGGAAGCCTGGTTGCGTTCACCAAAGAGGGATTGCGTTATGTGGAAGACACCTCCTTACCGCCGAACTTACCTATGCGAAGGACGGTAATTTGATGCCCATCCCCCAAGCAAATATGGGAACCCACAAGGGTACTCCAGTTGGCTCAGGGAAATCACATGAAGAGAGGATTGATTGATTATTTAAAATTGTCTGCTGCATCAACAGCTAAGGTCATTAGCGGCAAACACCTTGTTAGATAGGAATATTAGAATATTTAAAACTTTAAAATCTATCAATAAATATCTTACAAATAACAATAAATATATTAAAAATCAAAGCATAGATATTATGCTGTAAGTATATAAAGTTATTGCATAATATTATGCATAATTAAATTTTATTGAAAATATTAGCCTCCCTAAGGAAACTAATAAGACCTTCTATGTCACAATCCTCCCCCAATACATTTTTCAGTGTATGTGGGGGAGACAAGTCCATACATCTTTGGTCTGAGAATGTTGCACATCTTTCCACTACATGTGCGACCGTTAATGGATCTTGGCATCCGTCACAAAGTGCTTGACTTTTAGCCATCATCGGTCGATGAGACAGTCTCATGTGCCCGATTCTTAGTCTTGTTGATACAACTTCTACTTTTCGGTTGGGATGGATGCTGGTCACCCAACTGCCAAGATCATCTCTAATCTCTCGCAGTTTGTTTCTAGAGGTATGCCTCCATTGTTCCCTCAACTCCTTATGCTGGGTTTCAGGTCGGTGTGTGGGAGAGGATAACAAGCATCACAAGACTGAGTGGCAGCTGCCTTGGCCTTCTGACCAGCTCGCTCATTCCCACTGATACCAACATGTGCTGACACCCAACATAGTTATCTTTTTATGACATCAATGCAAGCCAATCTTGAACCTACCTCACTACTGGATGTGATGAGTTTAAACTCTTGATTGCTTGCAAGGCACTACGAGAGTCACAATATATTACAACAGAATGGTTCGTAAGATCTCTAGTCATCTTAACTGCTGCAAGGATGGCATGTAACCCTGCATAAAGACCGAGGCTTCTAGAGAAAGACTGCCAGATGCAGTCTTCCTTCTGCTCACTGCTTCAAAGCCCACACCATTTTCAGACTTTGAACCAACTGTATGTATTGCATCTGATCCTTGGTACTTAGAAATGTGCTGAAGAAATCTCTCTCTGATTTCTGCTTCAGATCTCTCCCCTTTCCCAATTCCGCCCAAATCCAAACCAAATTCCTATACCTGGTAAATATGAAAGCATTTCATATAGTAAGTACCTAGTAGTGAAGACCATTGATGGTGTATCAATCATGGATCTTGATATGTTTGAAGTACATTGTTGAAGTATGTCAACATGATCAACGCGTCACCCCACAGCGAGATGGTAGCCTGATAGTTGAGGTTTCGTCACCAGATGAGAGTGACCGTCTGCGTGCGATATGTGAAATTCCTGAGGCTCAAGCTTCATGTTCTCACAAAACCCTCAATCAGTGTAAGGGAACTGTTTTTTCCCCGAGACCTGATGAGGTATTCTGAGGAGAAACTGTTAGAGGAACTAGAGAATTTTAATGTAGTGGCAGTAAAACTTTTTAAGAAGAAAGTTGATGGTTTGGAACAGTCGACACCGGCTCTTCTTCTAACTTTTAACACGTTAGTCCTTCCAGAATCGGTTAAGTTAGCATGGTACCATCTCATGGTAAAGCCATATGTGCCAAACCCTATGCGGTGCTTCCACTGCCAGGGTTATGGGCATGGAGCCAACTCTTGCTGTTTTAAAGAAAATGGGCAACCATGAGTATGTGTAAAGTGTGGTACAACAGGTCATCAAGGAGATGACAACTATCCATGTCCAATATGCTGTTACCACTGCAAAGAAGCTCATGAAACTTCTTCAAAGCAATGTAAAAGGTACAAATTTGAAAAGGATGTATTGGTAATAAGGAGCAAGGAGAAAGTTAGTTTTCCAGAGGCAAAGCGACATGCTTGTGTGCTGTTTGCACAGCCAGGTAGGTCCTTTGCTTCGATTCTAGGCCATCCTCCTTCCCACCCAAACCCCTTTCCCACCAATGCTTCATACACACACACTCTGCCACTTCCTTTAACCCTCAGTCCCATATTGCTGACACTGCCTCTGGTGAGTTGTTCCACCAGAAACGGAGTAGGAGTGATTGATTGATTATTTAAAATTATCTGCCGCGTCAACAGCTAAGGTCATTAGCGGCGAATACCTTGTTAACTAGAAATATTAAAATGTTTAAAACTTTAAAAATCTATCAATAAATATCTTACAAATAACAATAAATAGATTAAAAATCAAAGCATAAATATTATGCTCTAAATGCATAAAATCATTACATAAACATTATGCATAATTAAATTTTATTGAAAATATTAGTCTCCCTAAGGAAATTAATAAGACCCTCTATGTCACAATCTTCCCCCAATACATTTTTCAGTGTATATGGGGGAGACAAGTACATATGTCTTTGGTCTGAGAATGTTGCACATCTTTCCACTACATGTGCGATCGTTAATGGCTCTTGGCATCCTTCACAAAGTGCTTCATTTTTAGCCATCATTGGCCCATGAGTCAGTCTTCTGTGCCCGATTTTTAGTCTTGTTAATACAACTTCCACTTTTCTGTTGGGATGGATGCTAGTCGCCCAACTGCCAAGGTCATCTCTAATGTCTCGCAGTTTGTTTCTGGAGGTATGCCTCCATTGTTCCCTCCACTTATCACGAAGACAACTTCTGATGCTGGGTTTCAGTTCAGTGTGTGGGAGAGGAAAACGAGCATCACAAGGCTGAGCGGCAGCTGCCTTGGCCTTCTGATCAGCTCGCTCATTCCCACTGATACCAACATGTCCTGGCACCCAACAGAGTTATCTTTTTACGTGTTGATATCAGTGTAAGCCAATCTTGAACCTCCCTCACAACTGGATGTGATGAGTTTAAGCTCTTGATTGCTTGCAAGGCACTACGAGAGTCACAATATATCACAATAGAATGGTTCGTAAGATCTCTAGTCATCTTAACTGCTGTGAGGATGGCATGTAACTCTGCAGTGAAGATCGAAGCTGCTAGAGAAAGACTGACTTCCTTCTGCTCACTGCTGCAAAGCCCACACCATTTTTAGATTTCGAACCATCTGTATAAATTGCATCTGATCCCCGGTATTTAGAAATGTGCTGAAGAAATTTCTCTCGGACTTCTGCTTCGGATCTCTCCCCTTTCCCAATTCCGACTAAATCCAGCTCAATTTGATTAGTTCAAGACGGAAATTGGGGAATTCCAATAGCCAGAACCTTAGAGAGATTTAAATTAAGATCTTCCACAAGATTCCTCATTCTCCTACCATAGGAATCCTTTGTAGTCTCATGTAGTAAATCAGGTTCATGTAGTCCCGGTGTAATGAAAAAGGTGGTTCTCCACTCTCAGCATACAGGGACTCCACAGGTGAAGACCTGAAAGCCCCAGTACAGATTCTGAGAGCTTCATTATGAACCGAGTCTAATATCCGTAGAACAGTGGGAGTTGCAGATGAATAAGCTTCACATTCATAATCAAGCCTACTACGAATAAGCGCTCGGTAAAGCGATGTGCGGTCTGCACCCCAAGATAGATGTGAAAGAACCCGCAAAATACTAAGTGCTTTTGTAGCCTTTACTTTCAACTGTTTGATGTGAGGCACCCTTATAAGCCTTGAGTCAAAAATTAGACCCAAGTACTTCATCTCTTGGACAAATTGCAGTGGGTTTGCTCCTAAATAGAGGGAAGGATGGAATTTTCCTCGTTTGTGGAAATGTATAGCCATGGTCTTGCTTGGAGAAAATTTGAACCCATGATATGTTGTCCACTGTACAACCTGATTTATTGCAGCCTGCATGTGTCCTTGCACATCCTGTAAGCTTCCTCCTGAGCAGTACAGTGTAAAGTCATCCACATACAGATTACATGAGACAAAACTTGGAACAACCTTTACAATGTCATTTATAGCAATGGCAAACAGGGTCACACTTAAGACACTACCTTGTGGGACCCCTTCCAGCTGATCTTCCAGGTTAGAGAAACTGTTTCCCACCCGAACTCTAAATTTCCTGTTAGCAAGGAAGTTTTGTATGACGGTAGGTAATGCTCCTCTTAAACCAATGTCATACAACTTCTTGAGTATGCCATGCTTCCAAGTAGTATCATAAGCCTTTTCAAGGTCAAAGAAGACTGCTAACATGTGACGTCGCTGTGCGAAGGAATTCTGTATAGCAGCTTCCATCCTTACAAGTGCATCTGTGGTCGATCTCAATCTTCTAAACCCATATTGATATGGAGTCAGCACATTTTCATTTTCTGGCAGCCATGTCAACCTGAAGTTTACCATTTTCTACATCAGCTTGCAGATGCAGCTGGTGAGGGAAATTGGTCTGTAATTTCCTGGTGTGGAAGCGTCCTTGCCAGGTTTAAGGATAGAAATAATTATAGACTCTCTCCATGTGGATGGCACTGTACCCTCCCTATATATCCTATTGAATAGGTCCAACAAGAACTTCTGGGATCTCTCTGGTAAGTGAGATATCATTTGGTATGGAATATCGTCACTTCCTGGGGCAGTCTTATGGCAGAGCTGCAAAGCAGAGTCCATCTCCTTGCGCAAAAATGGCAAGTTGTATGGAAGATCTGCTGCAGTCCTACTGAAGAACGACACTGGGTGTCGTTAATGTTCAGCCCGAAGAGTGGAGAATCTGGCAGTGTAAGATGCTCCAGAGGAGATCTCTGCCATGGATTTAGCTAGCTCATTAGCAACATCTTTTTTATCTGTGATGATTATGCCATCAATCTTCAAAGCAGGTGGTGACAGTGATGTGCTCTTTCCAGCGATCTTACGCACCTTGTCCCATACCCATGCTAAGGGGGTCCCAGAGTTAATCAAGGAGACATACTGTCTCCATGACGTCCGTCTGGCCTCCTTTAGCACTCGCCTGGCTTTGGCTCGGGTTTTTTTGTAATGGATCAAAATTACATCACTAGGGCGTCGTTTCAACTGCCTTGATGCAGCTTTTCTTGCTCTGACAGCTTGTTGGCATTCATCAGACCTCCATGGTACTGGAGGTTGACGGTAATGGCCGCTACTTTTGGGAACGGATGCTTCTGCTGCAAGGTGAATTCGTGATGTGAAGTGATTAACAGCATCTTGAACACTCTGGAAATCATTCACAGATCCATGCAATACTGCAGTTGATCTAAAAAGATTCCAGTCCGCATGTTCAAGTCGCCATCTCTGCACTCCATTGGCTGGAATACCATTCACCTCCTCCAAAAGTATTGGAAAATGGTCGCTTCCATGTAAGTCTTCCATAACCTGCCAAGTGAAATTCATCTGTGAATCAGGTGAGACAATTGACAGGTCTATATTGGAGAATGTCCCAGTTTGAATTTGGAAATGTGTGGGAGTGTCACTGTTCAATAAAACTGCATCTACTCTTAGGAGCAAGGACTCCAAGGCCCTTCCTCGAGGGTTGCACAAAGTGTCTCCCCAGAGGTGATGCCGACCATTGAAATCTCCCGAGTAGAAATGGATGTGGCAACTGCTCAAGTAGATTTTCCAAATCATTAATTTTCCTGATTATGTGGAGGAAGGTAGATGGATGCAGCAGTGTAAGGTCGTGTCAAGCCTATTTTCACAGCCTTCACCTGCAGTGCCCCCCTAACGGAAGCCACCTTGCCGCGGTGGGGGGGCTTGAGGTCCCAATGATCTGGTGAGCTGGACCAGAGGGCTACCCATACTGGAGGGGTCACCAATGAGGGATGAGACAAAATGGCTTCCTGGTGCACCAAGGCCTATGAGAGGGGATGGTGTTCCCACCCCTGGTTCATTCCATCTTGGACCAGGGAGAACTCTGCCACGTGTGTTTGCCGTGCGTGGCATCCCGTATTACCAGGAGACAGGAGTCCTGGAGGTTGAGCGATGCTGCACGCTGCGCCCTGCAGCTAGCAACACACCTCTTTGGTCCTTTATTCTGGTTAGACGGGCGGCTTGATCAAGGCCCGGTCAAGTCAATCGGCTGGTCAAATATGGCTAGGGTCAAGCAGGTACTATTCAGTCGGCAGCGCATAGGTCCCGCGACTGCCATCAGTACTGTAATAGTGGCTGCGTATATTTCCTCATTACCCCTGTGGCTGTTGGGAGATTTTGAGCTCAACTATAGCTTCCCCTCGTTGGACTCCATGGTGGGTGGGGGGTGAGGAAATGAAGAATTCTAATTTGTATGAGTACTACAAATTTACAAAGATCTAGCTCTCTCCCTGACGACCTATGCAATCCCCCGACCATTCCCTCTGGAACATCACATGTTGTCACTCTGGAGCCTTTCCAGCTTCCAAAGGGCAAGAATGGGAATCGTAATGGTTCCCGGGCTCCCAAACCAGTTAAGAAGGGAAAAGTCCTCCTCAATCCACTAAGGAAATCTTACCTGGTAAATATGAGAATATTTCATATAGTAAGTACCTAGTAGTGAAGACCATTGATGGTGTATCAATCATGGATCTTTATATTTTTGAAGTACATAGGAAAATAGTTGAGGTATGTCAACGTGATCCTCGCATCACCCCACAGCGAGATGGTAGCCTGATAGTTGAAGTTTCGTCACCAGATGAGAGTGACCGTCTGAGTGGGATATACAACATCCCTGGGGCTCAAGTTTCATGTTCTCCTCACAAAACCCTCAATCAGTGTAAGGGAATTGTCTTTTCCCGAGACCTGATGAGGTATTCTGAAGAGAAACTGTTAGAGGAACTTGAGAATTTTAATGTAGTGGCAGTAAAACGTTTTAAGAAGAAAGTTGACGGTTTAGAACAGTCTACACCAGCTCTCCTTCTAACTTTTAATACGTTGGTCCTTCCAGAATCAGTTAAGTTGGCATGGTACCACCTCAAGGTAAAGCCATATGTGCGCAACCCTATGCGGTGCTTCCACTGCCAGGGTTATGGGCATGGAGCCAACTCTTGCCGTTTTAAGGAAAATGGACAACCAAGAATATGTGTAAAGTGTGGTACGACAGGTCATCAAGAAGATGACAACTGTCCAGGTCCAATATGCTGTTACCACTGCAAAGAAGCTCATGAAGCTTCTTCAAAGCAGTGTAAAAGGTACAAATTTGAGAAAGAAGTATTGATAATAAGGAGCAAGGAGAAAGTTAGTTTTCCAGAGGCAAAGCAACGTGCCCGCTCATCCTCCTTCCCACCAACCCTTGCCCTCCAATACTTCTTACACCATACACTCTGCCACTTCTTTCAAACCTCAGTCCCCAATTGCTGAAACTGCCTCTGGTGAATTCCATCAGAAACGGAGTAGGAGTGAGGGGTCTATTGAGGAGACTCCTCCTCCAAAGTAAGGTCTTTGGAGCCATCAGGTGAGGCTCCAGAGGCCTCAATGGTGACAGCCCCAGCTGCCACCATATCCACAGGGGCCTCCGCTGCTAGGCAGAATGCCCCTGAAGCAAAGGCTCAGGTTTGCCCTTTGCCCAGGCAAAGGAATCCTGAGTCTGTTCAAAAGACTCATTTCAAGGTGGGGTCTTTGGAGCCGTCAGGAAGGGCTCCAGGGGTCTCAACAGTGACAGCTCCAGCTGCCACCACATCCACAGGGGCCTCTGCTGCTAGACAGAATGCCCCTGAAGCAAAGGCTCAGGTCCGTTCTTTGCCCAGGCAAAGAAATCCTGTGCCTGTCAAAAGGAGGCCTGTGGAAACTAGTTCCACGGGTAAACAACCCCTCAAAAGACTCTCCCAAGATCCTGGAAAGGGACAGCCTAAAGGTGTAGGGCAAACCTTGACCACAGGTGCTGCCAAACACCTTATGAAAAAATAGTTTAAAGAACTGGATACCCTAATCCAATGGAACTGTCAGGGAATTCATGCAAAATGGGAAGAACTGCAACATCTGATAGCTTCATATAACCCAGTTTGTGTATGCCTACAAGAGATTATGACCAGGGAAAATTATCCGATTTCCCTGAGAGGATTCCAAATTCAAGCCCATTATGGGACTTTTGACAATGGACCTCATGGTACGTCAGGATATTCCTTTCCAGGCCATCCACCTGCAGACAACACTGCAGGTGAAGGCTGTGAGAATAGGCTTGACACGACCTTACACTGTTGCATCTATCTACCTTCCTCCACATCATCTGAACATTAATGATTTGGAATATCTACTTGAGCAGTTGCCACATCCATTTCTACTCTTGGGAGATTTCAATGGCCGGCATCACCTCTGGGGAGACACTTTGTGCAACCCTCGAGGAAGGACCTTGGAGTCCTTGCTCCTAAGAGTAGATGCAGTTTTATTGAACAGTGACACTCCCACACATTTCCAAATTCAAACTGGGACATTCTCCAATATAGACCTGTCAATTGTCTCACCTGATTCACAGATGAATTTCACTTGGCAGGTTATGGAAGACTTACATGGAAGCGACCATTTTCCAATACTTTTGGAGGAGGTGAATGGTATTCCAGCCAATGGAGTGCAGAGATGGCGACTTGAACATGCGGACTGGAATCTTTTTAGATCAACTGTAGTATTGCATGGATCTGTGAATGATTTCCAGAGTGTTCAAGATGCTGTTAATCACTTCACATCACGAATTCACCTTACAGCAGAAGCATCCATTCCCAAAAGTAGTGGGCATTACCGTCGACCTCCGGTACCATGGTGGTCTGATGAATGCCAACAAGCTGTCAGAGCAAGAAAAGTTGCATTAAGGCAGTTGAAACGACGCCCCAGTGATGTAACCTTGATCCATTACAAAAAGACCCGAGCCAAGGCCAGGCGAGTGCTAAAGGAGGCCAGACGGACGTCATGGAGACAGTATGTCTCCTCGATTAACTCTGGGACCCCCTTAGCATGGGTATGGGACAAGGTGCGTAAGATCGCTGGAAAGAGCACATCACTGTCACCACCTGCTTTGAAGATTGATGGCATAATCATCACAGATAAAAAAGATGTTGCTAATGAGCTAGCTATATTCATGGCAGAGATCTCCTCTGGAGCATCTTACACTGCTCGATTCTCCACTCTTCGGGCTGAACAGGAACGACACCCAGTGTCGTTCTTCAGTAGGACTGCAGCAGAACTTCCATACAACTTGCCATTTTTGCGCAAGGAGATGGACATTGCTTTGCAGCTCTGCCGTAAGACTGCCCCAGGAAGTGACGATATTCCATACCAAATGATATCTCACTTACCAGAGAGATCCCAGAAGTTCTTGTTAGACCTATTCAATAGGACATATAGGGAGGGTACAGTGCCATCCACATCGAAAGAGTCTATAATCATTCCTGTCCCTAAACCTGGCAAGGATGCTTCCGCACCAGGAAATTACAGACCAATTTCCCTCACCAGCTGCATCTGCAAGCTGATGGAGAAAATGGTAAACTTCAGGTTGACATGGCTGCTAGAAAAGGAAAACGTGCTGACTCCATATCAATATGGGTTTAGAAGATTGAGATCGACCACAGATGCACTTGTAAGGATGGAAACTGCTATACAGAATTCCTTCGCACAGCGACGTCACATGTTAGCAGTCTTCTTTGACCTTGAAAAGGCTTATGATACGACTTGGAAGCATGGCATACTCATGAAGCTGTATGACATTGGTTTAAGAGGAGCATTACCTACCTTCATACAAAATTTCCTTGCCAACAGGAAATTTAAAGTTCGGGTGGGAAACAGTTTCTCTAATCTGGATGATCAGCTGGAAGGGGTCCCACAAGGGAGTGTCTTAACTGTGACCCTGTTTGCCATTGCTATAAATGACATTGTAAAGGTTGTTCCAAGTTCTGTCTCATGTAATCTGTATATGGATGACTTTACACTGTACTGCTCAGAAGGAAGCTTACAGGATGTGCAAGGACACATGCAGGCTGCAGTAAATCAGGTTGTACAGTGGACAACATATCATGGGTTCAAATTTTCCCCAAGCAAGACCATGGCTATGCATTTCCACAAACGAGGAAAATTCCATCCTTCCCTCTATTTAGGAGCAAACCCACTGCAATTTGTCCAAGAGGTGAAGTACTTGGGTCTAATTTTTGACTCAAGACTTGTGTGCCTCACATCAAACAGTTGAAAGTAAAGGCTGCAAAAGCACTTAGTATTTTGCGGGTTCTTTCACATCTATCTTGGGGTGCAGACCGCACAACGCTTCTGCGGCTTTACCGAGCGCTTATTCGTAGTAAGCTTGATTATGGATGTGAAGCTTATTCATCTGCAACTCCCACTGTTCTACGGATGTTAAACTCGGTTCATAATGAAGCTCTCAGAATCTGTACTGGGGCTTTCAGGTCTTCACCTGTGGAGTCCCTGTATGCTGAGAGTGGAGAACCACCTCTTTCATTACACCGAGAATACATGAATCTGATTTACTACACGAGACTACAAAGGATTCCAGGATCTCCTACATCCAAATTGGTTTTCAACCCCCTTGAGGATAGCCGATCCTATGGTAGGAGAATGAGGAATCTTGTGGAAGATCTTAATTTAGATATCTCTAAGGTTCTGGCTGTTGGAATTCCCCAATTTCCACCTTGGACTAATCAAGTCGAGCTGGATTTAGTCAGAATTGGGAAAGGGGAGAGATCCGAAGCAGAAGTCCGAGAGAAATTTCTTCAGCACATTTCTAAATACCGGTGATCAGATGCAATTTATACAGATGGTTCGAAACCTGAAAATGGCGTGGGTTTTGCAGCAGTGAGCAGAAGGAAGACTGCATCTGGCAGTCTTTCTCTAGCAGCCTCGATCTTCACTGCAGAGTTACATGCCATCCTTACAGCAGTTAAGATGACTAGAGATCTTACGAACCATTCTGTTGTGATATATTGTGACTCTCGTAGTGCCTTGCAAGCAATCAAGAGCTTAAACTCATCACATCCAGTAGTGAGGAGGTTCAAGATTGGCTTGGACTGATGTCAACACGTAAAAAGATAACTCTATGTTGGGTGCCAGCACATGTTGGTATCAGTGGGAATGAGCGAGCTGATCAGAAGGCCAAGGCAGCTGCTGCTCAGCCTTGTGATGCTCGTTTTCCTCTCCCACACACCGACCTGAAACCCAGCATCAGAAGTTGTCTTCGTGATAAATGGAGGGAAAAATGGAGGCATACCTCCAGAAACAAACTGCGAGACATTAGAGATGACCTTGGCAGTTGGGCAACTAGCATCCATCCCAACCGAAAAGTGGAAGTTGTATTAATAAGACTAAGAATCGGGCACGCAAGACTGACTCATGGGCCAATGATGGCTTAAAATGAAGCACTTTGTGAAGGATGCCAAGAGCCATTAACGATCGCACATGTAGTGGAAAGATGTGCAACATTCTCAGACCAAAGACGTATGTACTTGTCTCCCCCATATGCACTGTAGAATGTATTGGGGAAAGATTGTGACATAGAGGGTCTTATTAATTTCCTTAGGGAGACTAATATTTTCAATAAAATTTTATTATGCATAATGTTTATGCAATCATTTTATGCACTTAGAGCATAATATTTATGCTTTGATTTTTAATCAATTTATTGTTATTTGTAAGATATTGATAATTTTTAAAGTTTTAAACATTTTAATATTTCTAGTTAACAAGGTATTCGCCGCTAATGACCTTAGCTGTTGACGCGGCAGATAATTTTAAATAATCAATCAATCAAGCCCCCCCACCGCGGCAAGGCGGCTTCCGTTAGGGGGGGGAGTAGGAGTGAGGGGTCTATTGAGGAGACTCCTCCTCCCAAAGTAAGGTCTTTGGAGACATCATTTGAGGCTCCAGAGGCCTCAATGGTGACAGCTCCAGCTGCCACCACATCCACAGGGGCATCTGCTGCTAGGCAGAATGCCCCTGAAGTAAAGGCTCAGGCACACCCTTTGCCCAGGCAAAGGAATCCTGAACCTGTGCAGAAGACTCCAGCTGCCACAACATCCACAGGGGCCTCCGCTGCTAGACAGAATGCCCCTGAAGTAAAGGCTGAGGTCTGTTCTTTGCCCAGGCAAAGAAATCCTGAACCTGTCTAAGGGAAACCTGTGGAAACTAGTTCCACAGGTAAACGACCATTAAAAAGGTATTCCCAGGATATTGGAAAGGGACAGGTGTGAGGCAAACCTTGACCACAGGTGCTGCCAAACACCTTATGAAGAAATAATATAAAGAACTGGATACCCTAATCCAATGGAACTGTTAGGGAATTCATGCAAAAAGGGAAGAACTGCAACATCTGTTAGCTTCATATAATCCAGTTTCTGTATGTTTACAAGAGATTATGACCAGGGAAAATTGTACCATTTCCCTGAGAGGATTCCAAGTTCAAGCCCATTATGGGACCTTTGACAATGGACCTCATGGAGGAGTAGCAGTAATGGTACGTCAAGATATTCCCTTCCATGCCATCCACCTGCAGACAACACTGCAGGTGAAGGCTGTGAGAATAGGCTTGACACGACTTTACACTGTTGTATCCATCTACCTTCCTCCACATAATCTGAACATTAATGATTTGGAAGATGTACTTGGGCAGTTGCCACATCCATTTCTACTCTTGGAAGATTTCAATGGTTGGCATCACCTCTGGGGAGACACTTTGTGCAACCCTCGAGGAAGGGCCTTGGAGTCCTTGTTCTTAACAGTAGATGCAGTTTTACTGAACAATGACACTCCCACACGTTTCCAAGTTCAAACTGGGACTTTCTCTAATATAGACCTATCAATAGGCTCACCTGATTCACAGTTGAACTTCACTTGGCAGGTCATGGAAGACTTGCATGGAAGCGACCACTTTCCAATAATTTTGAAGGAGATGAATGGTATTCCAGTCAATGGAGTGCAGAGATGGCGACTTGAACATACGGACTGGAATCTTTTAGATCAACTGCAGTATTGCAAGGATCTGTGAATGATTTCCAGTGTATTCAAGATGCTGTTAATCACTTCACATCACGAATTCACCTTGCAGCAGAAGCATCCATTCCCAAAAATAGCGGGCATTACCGTCGACCTCCAGTACCATGGTGGTCTGATGAATGCCAACAAGCTGTCAGAGCAAGAAAAGCTGCATTAAGGCAGTTGAAACGACGCCCCAGCATTGTAACCTTGATCAATCACAATAAGACCAGAGCCAAGGCCAGGCGTGCATTAAAGGAGGCTAGACGGACGTCGTGGAGACAGTATGTCTCCTCATTTAACTCTGGGACCCCCTTAGCATGGGTATGGGACAAGGTGCGTAAGATCGCTGGAAAGAGCGATACAACCTGCTCTGAAGATAGATGGCATAATCTTCACAGACAAAAAAGATGTTGCTAATGAGCTAGCCAAATCCATGGCAGAGATCTCCTCTGGAGCATCTTACACTTCTCGATTCTCCACTCTTCGGGCTGAACAGGAACAACACCCAGTGTCGTTCTTCAGTAGGATTGCAGCAGCACTTCCATATAACTTGCCATTTTTGTGCAAGGAGATGGACTCTGCTTTGCAGCTCTGCCGTAATACTGCCCTAGGAAGTGACGATATTCCATACCAAATGATATCTCACTTACCAGAGAGCTCCCAGAAGTTCTTGTTAGACCTATTCAAGAGGATCTATAAGTAAGGCACAGTGTCAGCCACATGGAAAGAGGCTATAATCATTCCTGTTCCTTAACTTGGCAAAGATGCTTCCACACCAGGAAATTACAGACCAATTTCCCTCACCAGCTGCAAGCTGATGGAGAAAATGGTAAACTTCAGGTTGACATGGCTGCTAGAAAAAGAAAACGTGTTGACCCCATATCAATATGGATCGACCACAGATGCACTTGTGAGGATGGAAACTGCTATACAGAATTCCTGTATGACATTGGTTTAAGAGGAGCATTACCTACCTTCATACAAAGCTGCCTTGCTGACAGAAAGTTTAGAGTTCGTGTGGGAAACAGTTTCTCTAATCTGGATGATCAGCTGGAAGTCCTACAAGGGAGTGTCTTAAGTGTGACCCTGTTTGTCATTGCTATAAATGACATTATAAAGGTTGTTCTAAGTGCTGTCTCATGTAATCTGTATGTGGATGACTTTACACTGTACTGCTAAGGAGGAAGCTTACAGGATGTGCAAGGATACATGCAGACTGCAATAAATCAGGTTGTACAGTGGACAACATATGGGTTCAAATTTTCTCCAAGCAAGACCATGGCTATACATTTCCACAAACGAGGAAAGTTCCATCCTTCCTTCTATTTAGGCACAAACCCACTGCTACTTGTCCAAGAGGTTAAGTTCTTGGTTCTAATTTTTTATTCAAGACTTACATGGATGCCTCACATCAAACAGTTAAAAGTGAAGGCTACAAATGCGCTTAGTATTTTGTGGGTTCTTTCACATCTGTCTTGGGGTGCAGACCGCACAACGCTGTTACGGCTTTACCGAGCGCTTATTCATAGTAAGCTTGATTATGGATGTGAAGCTTATTCATCTGCAACTCCCACTGTTCTTCGGATGTTGGACTCAGTTCATAATGAAGTTCTCAGAATCTGTACTGGGGCTTTCAGGTCTTCACCTGTGGAGTCCCTGTATGCTGAGAGTGGAGAACCACCTCTTTCATTACACCGGGACTACATGAACCTGATTTACTACATGAGACTACAAAGGATTCCGGGATCTCCTACATTCAGATTGGTTTTCAACCCCCTTGA
>NC_051423.1:11687687-11705411 GCF_015228065.2 Penaeus monodon | reverse complement strand
TGCAAAAGAGAATATAAATATTATTTATTTGTAAAACCAAGTTAAAACAAACCCAACGAACACGGCACAGTAAAAACACAAACACCAAAAACAAGCAAAGAAAAAAAAAGACTAAACACAGTAAAAGAGAACCACATTTCTCACGTAAAATGTATACATGCCGAGCCCACCATTATCTGCGCACCAAACTACAGGGTCTAGCAGTGGAATTGGCCTGGAACTCGAACTGGAACCGGACTCGAAATGAACTTTTTATAAGGAGACTTTTCATTGTAACCTCGGCCCGCTTAAGATTTGCAACTAAAAACTTCCTATGGTCACTATGAATTTAATATAAGAGAAATTTAAAATATTACAAAAGTTCTTTCTCGAAATAAAATGATAAAAGAACCATCGTGCACAAGTGTATATTACAGTAAAATAAGTGAAAAAAACGTTCAGTGTAAAAATGTAAAATGTAAATATAACAAAGTTAAGATGAAATAAATAATAAATAAGATTAATAAAGATTAAAATTTTTTTCTTTTCAAATTAATTTTTTTTTTGGTGGTTTTTTTCTTTTCGACCAAGGTTCGTGTAAAACACGATGTAAAAATATTTATTAAACTACACATAAAAAACAAAGGTTAAAAAAATTTAAAACACAAGCAAAGGAAACGAAGCCCCGCGAGCGGGATGCTCTAGGTGCGCTTCCCGTTTTCCCTGTTGTCGCAGCTTTCCACCGCCCCAGGGAATGAAAAGGGGTTTTGAGGCAAATTGAGGCGTACGAGGCTGCAACTCCGCCGAGGAGCGAGGGTGGACGGAAGGCATAGAACTCCCCTCGTAGAAAGAAATTATAAAATCGATGTATATATATATATATATATATATATAATATAATATATATATATATATATATATATTATATATAAATGTACATATATGTGTGTGTATACACACACACACACAACACACCACACACACCACAAACACCACACACACACACACACACACACCACACACACCACACACACACACAACACCCCACACACACACACACACACACCACATACACACACATACACACATACACAAAACCCCACACACAACACACACCACACAACACACACACACAAAACACCACACACACACAAATATATATATATATAGATTATATATATAAAATATATATATATATATATACACACACACCACACAACCACCACACCACACACACATATAAAATATATATATATATTATTATATATAAATATTATATATATATATATATATTATAATATATATATTATATTTTATATATTATATTTATATTTATTATATATATATATATATATATATAATATATATATATATATATATATATATATATATGTATATATATATATAATATATGCATGTATGTTTTATAAAAACATACATGTGTGTGTGTATGTATGTGTGTGTGTGTGTGTATGTATGTGTGTGTGTGTGTGTATGTGTGGGGTGTGTGTGTGTGCGTGCCGTTGCGGGGATTGTGTGTTGTGTGCTCATATCTTATCATTTTTCATCTTTATGATGATGATGATGATGATGATGATGATGATGATGATGATGATGATGTTTAATGATGATCATTATTATCATTATTATTTTTTCATTATCATTATCATTATTGGTTTTATTTTATTATTGTTGTTGTTGTTTTTTTATTTTTTTATTGTTATTGTTATTATCATTACTTTCAAATATTGTTGTTATTATTTCTATTATTTATTTAAAAATATCACCCATTCATAGTATCATAATCACTTTTATCGGTATCATCATTATTATCGCAATTATCACAATCACGATATTAGTTACACAATTTTATGTGAAAAAAAAAAAAAAAAAAACGCCTAAGTAGAAATAATGACAGGAGAATACAGTTTTGATTAAGTTAGAGTCATAATACTATTAAGAATCAATTTACAAAAAATCAGTTTTTTTTTAATTGTAGCTAAGTTCTGTGAAGGAAACAAAACGCACAAACAATCGGAGGAAAAAATAATTATTTTTTCAATACCAGAAAAAATGTTTTTTTAATGTATCACGATGAAAAAAACCGCAAAAACCCCAAAAAAAGGACTTTTTTGTTGGTTTTTTTTTTGCTGTTTTTCAATAATGGGAAAAAAGGGGGAAATACCAGTAATGAATGAGGAAACTTTGAACTTTACTTTATATGATATGTGATGCTTAAGATAATCGGGGCCTTTTCTTATTTTCAATTGGCAAATATTTTTTTTATATATAAATTTTAATATAGAGATTTGGCCCCAGTTTGTTTGTGGTTCAGTTAGCTTTATTTAATCTATCGGGGAGTGTGTGTTTATTTATTTTTTAAATTCATCATTTATTGTTTTTATTATAATTTTGTTTTATTAAAAATTTTCCCTTTTATTTTATATTTTTGTTATAATTTTTTTTTTCTTGGTGTGATGCGTGTTGAGAAGGGGGGGCAGTGCTTTTTCCGTTGAATGGTGTGCCCCCCCAGCGGCCCCCTCCTTCCCCTGCCCCCGTATTGTCTCGCAATTTCCTTAATTGCCAAGTTTTTGCGAACCCCTTTTTGGGTCGCGGGTAAAAATTTATTGAAGCAAAAAGGATCGGCCCAATAAAACGATGAAAAAGTGTAAAAAAAATGGTGGGAAAGGGGGGGAAATAAAGGACTTGCATTTTGGGAAAACGCATGCATTTTAGAAAAAGGAAAAGTATGGGAAAGCCAAATTTTTTCGTTTCATCTTTTCTTCTCGTTGATGTTTTATACCCAAATCAATTTTAATTTTTAAAGGTTTGTAGTTGATTTATATCCAAAGAAAAAATAATAGAATTACATTAAAATGTAGGATATTTATAGGGGAAAGTATATAATGTTTTAAGTTGACTGAATTTCTACAGGAAATTTCCCCTTTAAAAATGTGAGATGTTTTTTTTTAAAAAGTCAAATTTTTCTTTTTGTTTTTTAAAATGATTTTGATAAAATATGAGAAAAAGGGAAAAAAAGTTGACAATTTAAAAAGACAATACCAGAATAAACGTTTTTGCTAAATCATTTGTCCGCACATGATAGACCCAAAGCTGGAAGGACCCCGAACTCGCGTGGGCTTGCGAAATACAGTTTGGAATGGGGGAAATGAATGAAAACCCCTTGTACAGCAATTTTCAAGTTTCACGACTATTTGAAATTGCCTGTTTGAATTTAAACTTAGTTTTTCCTTTTTAATTTTATTTTTTTGATTTGTAGTTTTCCCCGAAAAGTCGTTTTTAGCTGTCCTTAAAAGACTCCGGGATAAGATGTTTTGTGGCGAATGCTGGTTTTAATGAAAGTTTATCAAAGCACGCTCTATGACGAAAACTTGGGGTTAGAACGGCCTTGTACACACAGCAGAGACCCCCTCTGATAAGTAAACCCCAATTTGACAGCATGCTCACAGAAAACGAACATTAAAAAATGAAGTTTTCGTAATGCGATTGATGGAAAGTTGTACAACAAGAAATTTGTTATTCTCTTTTCCCCCACGGGTTTTTTTTTCTGTCTGCAGTTTTCTTCTCTTCCTACTATCTTTATCTATTTATCTGTATTTAATAAATTTTGTGGGCGTGTGTGTGTGTGTGTGGGGGGGTGTTTTGGGGTGTGTGTTTTGGTTGGTTTTGGTGGGGGGTGTGGTGCGTGCGTGGGCGTGGTGCGTCGTGCGTGGTGTTGGGGGGGACACATGTATATTTTTCGTGAAGGGAGGGGTTTTGGTATGTATGATATGCGAGGTAAAGGTGATATTTATTTATAGTAGTAAAGAGCGGATAGAAAAAACAGTCATGACCCCACAGATTTTTGTGGGGGTGTGGATTAATATATATTTTATATTATATATATATAATTTTAAATATTATATATAAAAATATATAATAATAATATTTATATTATAATATATATATTATTATATATATATAAATATAATATATATTTATATTTTTAATTAAATAATAAATATTTTAATTATATATTAAAATTAATATATTTATATATATATATAATATATAATATATATTTTTATAAATTTTAATAAATTATATATTATAAAATTTTCCACAGATGATATATACTAAAGTAATTTTCCTTTGAAAATCATGCAACCCTTCCCCCCACTCCTTAATGAACACCCTCGAGATTAATTTCTATTAATGTGTTATTCCTAGAATAAAAAAATTGCAATAATTAAAAAATATTTCCAAGGGAGCCGCTTTTCCGCGGGGGGGGGGGTGGAGGTTTGAGGACCCCAATTTTGACCGTAAGCCGGGGGACCAGAGGGCTAGCTTTTTGGGGGTCACCAGAAAGGGATGAAAAAAAAAGGCTTTTCGGTGCACCAAGGCCATTTTGGCCCAAGGAGGACTCTCCTAGTGTGTTTGCTTTGGCGTCCAGTTGGGGAAAACAAGAGCTGGAGGTTGCCCGGGTTTTGCATGTGCGACCTGCCAGCTAAAAAACCTTTTTTGGTCCCTATTCCGGAAGACGGGTAGATAATCAAGGCCCTGCCAAGTCAATCGGCTGATCGAAGAGTAGAGTCAAGCGAGAAAAGCCCCCCCGGCATTGCATATGCACGTGAGCCACATTGATAGTGAGGAAATATATTTCCTCTAAAACCCCGTAGGGAGAGGGGGGAGAAAGGTGGCATGGGTGTTTTTAAACCCAAACCCCTAGCTTCCCCCCCGTTGGACTTCAGGGGGTTGGGAGGGGCAAGGAACGGAAGAATTAAACTTAACCTTTAACAAAGTAGGCAAACTAAAATTAAAAAAAAAAAAAAAGTCCTCTGAAAACCCTTTTCCTACCAGGTAAGGAGAAAAGTCTCAATCAAAAGGGGTATCTTTCCCGGGAAAATATCTTATGGGAGGACCCTTTTATGGGTGTCTACATGAATCTTTATATTTTAGAAGTGCCCCCCCTATGATAGTTGAGATGTATCAACGTGGTCCTCGAATCCCCCCTTTAGCGAGATAGGAACTTGGAGTGAAGTTTCGTCACCAGATGAGAGTGACTCCCTGCATAAAATGTTGCATTTTAAGGAACAGTGGCCAGTAAAACATTTTAAAAAGAAATTTGAATGTGTGAAACACTCGACACCAGTTTCTTTAGTTTTGAAACATTAGTCCTTCCAGAATCGGTCAAATTAACATGGCACCACCTCAAGGTAATGTCATATGCGCCCTATTCTATGTGGTGCTTCCAGTGACAGGATTATGGGCATGGAGCCAACTCTTGCCATCTTAGAGAAAATGGACTCCAAAAGCGTGTGCCAAGTGTGGTATAACAGTCATCAAGGAGATGACAACTGTCCAGGTCTATTATGCATTTATCACTGTGATGAAGCTCATGAAGCATTTCGTAACAGATACGAATTCGAAAAAAAAAATATTGGTTATTAGGAACAAGGAGAAAGTTAGTTTTCCAGAAGCAGTGTCATGTCTGTGTGCTCTTCGCAAAATTGGGTAGGTCCTTTACCTCAGTTCTAGCCCGACCTTGCCGTCCTCCCATAACCTCCAATACTTCTTGCAGTTCGACCATAAACCTCAAAGGAAGTTTCAAACCAAGAAACTGCTTCTGGTGAGTTGTTCAACCAGAAGCAGAGTAGGAATGGGGTGTCTATTAAGGAGACTCCTCCTGAAGTAAAGTCTCTGGAGCCATCAGGCAAGTCTCCTGAGGCCTCAACGGTGACAGCTCTAGCTGCTACCACATACACAGGGGCCTCCACTGCTAGATAGAATGCCCTTGAACCGAAGACTCAGGTCTGCCCTCTGCAGACCTGAGTCTAAGGAATCATGAGCCTATCCAAAGGACTCCTCCTCCCAAAGTAACGTCTTTGGAGCCATAAGGAAAGTTCTGGAAGCCTGAATGGTGACAGTTCCAACTACCCCCACATCCACAGGGGCCTTGCTGCTGACAAAATGCCCCCAAACCAAAAGCTCAGGTCTGCCGTTTGCCAAGGCAAAAGAATCCTGAGTATGTCCAAAGAAATTCTGGGGAAATGGTTCCACACATAATCCAAATGGCACTCCCAAGATGGTATGGAAAAGCCTAAAGTTGTGGAATGGGCCTTTTCCACAGGTGCCCCCCTAACAGAAGCCACCTTGCTGTGGTGGGGGGGGGCTTGAGGTCCCAATGATCTGGTGAGCCGGACCAGAGGGCTACCCATAAAAGGGGTCACCATGAGGGATGAGACAAAATGGTTTCCCCTGGTGCAAAAGGCCTATGGGGGGGGAGGGTGCCCCCCAGGTTTTCATTCCCCCCGGCCCAGGGAAAACTCTCCAGTGTGTTTGCCGTGCGGGCACCCCATATTACCAGGAGGAGGAGTCCTGGGGTTTGAGTGATGCTGATGCTGCCCCCTGCAGTACAAGCCCCTTTTTGGCCCCTTTTTTCGGGTAAGACGGGTGGTTGATCGGGGCCCGGCAGGTAAATCGGGGGTCAAATATGGCTGGGTAAAGGGCACTATTCATGGGTAGGCATGGGTCCCGCGACTGCCATTATACGTAATAGAGGCTGCGAAATTTTCCCTTTCCCCCTGGGCTTTTGGGGGAGTTTTTGAACCCCAACATAGCTTCCCCTTTTGGGACTCCATGGGGGGTGGGGGGGGGGGAAATGAAAAATTCAAATTTGATGAGTACTACAAATTACAAAGATCTAGCTTTCCCTGACGCCCTGCGAAACCCCTCGCCATTCTCTCGGGAAAAATCACACTTGCCTCGGGAAACCTTTCCATTTCCCAAAGGGCAAGAAGGGAACGTAAGGGTTCCGGGTCCCAAACCAGGTAAAAGGGGGAAAAGCCCTTTCAATCCATAAGGAGATCAAACGGGTAAATTTGAAAGCATTTCAATGTAAGTCCCTGGTAGTGAAACTATTGAGGTGTATCAGTCAGGATTTTGACTTTTTTTAGGTTCAGGAAATGTTGAAGTATGCCCAACGTGATCCTCGCATCACCCCACAGCGAGAGGGTAGCCGATAGTTGAGTTTTTTGCCCCAGGAGAGTCCCCGTCTGCGTGCATATGCAACTTTCCGGGGGCTCAAGTTTCATGCTCTCCTCACAAAACCCTCAATAGTGAAAGGGGAAATTTGTTTTTCCCCGAGACCTGATGAGGATTCTGGGGGGAAAAACTGTTAGAGGAACAGAGAATTTAAGTAGTGGCAGTAAAACGTTTTAGGAAAAAGTTGAGTTTGGAACAGCGACACCAGCTTTCTTCAATTTTAACACATTACCTTTCCAGAATCTTAAGTTAGATGGTACCACCAAAGGTAAAGCCATAGGGCCCCAAACCCTATGCGGGCTTCTACTGCCAAGGTATGGCTGGAGCCAACTCTTCCCCAATTTTAAAAAAAAAATGGAAAAACCAAATATGGTAAAGGTGGTAAAAACAGGTCATAAGGAGATAAAAAACTGTCCGGGCCCAATAGCTGTTCCCACTGCAAAGAAGTCATGAAGCTTCTTCAAAGAAAGAAAAGGTCAAATTTAAAAAGGGAAGTATTGGTAAAAGGGAGAAAGGAAAAAAGTTAGTTTTCCAGAGGGAAAGCGATGTGCCCGTGGCGTTTGCACGCCAGGTAGGCCCTTTTCCCTTCATTTCTAGCCCTCCCCCTTACAACCCTTGCCTCCAATGCTTTTACAGCACACACTCTCCCACCCCCTCAAAACCTCAGTCCCAAATTGCTGACCTGCCTCTGGGGGTTTGTCCCCCAGAAACTGAGTAGGAGTGAGGGGTCATTGAGGAGACTCCTCCCAAAGTAAGGTCTTTGGAGCCTAGGCAAGGCCCCAGAGGCCTCATCGGTGACAGCTCCAGCCCACCACATTGGGGGCCCTCTGCTGCTAGGCAGAAGCCCCTGTAGTAAAGGCTCAGGCACGCCCTTTGCCCGGAAAAGGGAAACCTGAACCGCCCAAAAAAAGCTCCCGCCACAACACCCAAAGGGCCTCCGCTGCTAGAAGATGCCCCTGAAGCAAAGGCCAGGTCCGATCTTTCCCCGGACCCGGGAAAGGGACAGCCTAAAGGGTGGGGCAAACCTTGACCACAGGTGTGCCAAACCCCTTATGAAGAAATAATCTAAAAAAACTGGAAACCCCTAATCCAATGGAACTGTCAGGAATTCATGCAAAATGGGAAGAACTGAAACATCTGATCTTCAGGGGAACCCAGTTTGTGTATGCCTAAAAGAGTTTATCCCGGGGAAAATTGTCCCATTTTCCTGGAGGATTCCAATTCAAGCCCATAGGAAACCCTTTTGGACAATGGACCTCAGGAGGAGTGCAGTAATGGTATTCAAGATATTCCTTCCGGCCATCCCCCGCAGAAAAACCCTGCAGGTGAAGGCTTGAAAATAGGTTTGACACGCCCTTTAACGTTGCCCCATCTACCTCCACATAATTCAACATTAAGATTTGGAAGATGTACTTGGGGCATTTCCCACATCCTTTTCACTTTTGGGGAGATTTAAATGGTCGGCATCACCTCTAGGGAGAACTTTGTGAAAACCCTCGAGGCAGGGCCCTTTGGAGTCCTTTTTCTTAGGTAAGCAGTTTACTGAAAAATGACCCCCCACACATTTCCAAATTCAAACTGGGACTTTCCCCAAATATAGACCTATCAATAGGCTCACCTGATTCACATAGAACTTCATTGGCAGTCAGGGAAAGACTTGCAGGGTGACCATTTCCAATACTTTTGGAGGAGGTGAATGGTATTCCAGCCAATGGAGTGCAGAGATTGCGCCCTTAACAGCGACGGAAATTTTTTAGATCAACTGCAGTTTTGAAGGATCTGTGAATGTTTTCCCGGTGTTTCAAGTGCTTTTTAATCACCCCACATCAAAAATTCACCAGCAGCAGAAGCACCCATTCCGAAAAGTAGGGGCCCTTTATCGTCGACCCCCCCATACCATGGTGGAAATGAGTGCGAAAAAACTGTCAAGCAAAAAAACTCTTTAAAGGGAAAAATGAAACGACCCCCCAGCTTGTCCCCTTGTCAATTACAAGAAGACCCGACCCCGGGCCAGGCGCGTGCAAAATGACCTAGAGGGACTTTTGGGGAGACATATGTCTCCTCGATTAACCTGGGACTCCCTTAGCAGGGTATGGGACAAGGTCGTAAGATCGCGGGGAAAGAGCATATCCATGCCCACAACTGCTTGAAGATAGATGGCAAAAATCATCATAGATAAAAAAGATGTTGCAAATGAGCTAGCTAAATCCAGGGCGAGATCTCCTCTGGGTCTTACCTGCCGATTCTCCCTTTTCGGGGGAACAGAAAAACACCCATGTCGTTTTTCAGTGGGATGCAGCAGAATTTCTAAAAACTTGCCATTTTGCGAAAGGAGAGGACTCGCTTGCGCTCTGCTGAAAAACTGCCCAAAGTGACGGTATTCATACCAAAGTACTCACTTACCAGAGAGCCCCCAGAAGTTCCTTTTAAAAATATTTAATAGGATCTATAAGGGGACAGTGCCATCCACAGGAGAAAAGGGTTTTCCTTCCTTTTCCTAAACCTGGCAAAGATTTTCCCGCACCAGGAATTACAGACCAATTCCCTCACAGCTGCCGCAAGTGAGGGAGAAATGGTAATTTCGGGTTGAAGGGCGTGGAAAAAAAAAATGTGACCCCTATCAAATGGTTTTTAGAAAATTAAGATAAACCACAGATGCATTGTGAGGATTTTAAAAACGGTATAGGAATTTCCCTTCGCACAGGCGTCACATGATAGCAGTCTTCTGTGACCTTGAAAAGGTTTACATACATTGGAAGCTGGCATTCATGAAGCGATGACGGGTTTAAGAGGAGCATTCCCTTTCATACAAACCCCTTTTGCTAACAGGAAGTTTAGAGTTTCAGGTAGGAAACAGTTTCTCAACCCTGGAAGATCAGCGGGGAAGGGGGTTTCCCAAAAAGGGGGGTTTTAAAGGGACCCTGTTGCCTTTGCATAAATGACTTTGTAAGGTGTTCCTGCTGTTCATGAATCTGTATGTGGATGCTTTTAATGTACTGCTCAGGAGGAAGTTTCAGGATGGCAAGGACGTGCAGACTGCAATAAATCGGGTTTTGTACAGGGGGCAACATATAGGGGTTAAAATTTTCCCCCAAGAAGATTTGGCTATACTTTCCACAAAACGAGGAAAGTTCCTCCTTTCCCCTCTATTTAGGAGCAAACCCACTGCGTTTGTCCAAGGGGAAGTACTTGGGTCTAATTTTGACTCAAATTAATGGTGCCTCACATCAAACAGAAAGTGAAGGCTACAAAAGCATTAGTTTTTTGCGGGTTTTTTCACATTTTCTTGGGGTCAGACCCCAACGCTTTACGGTTTTCCCGAGCGCTTTTTTTTTCGTAGTAAGTTGGGACTATGATGTAAATTTATTCATCTGCAATCCACTGTTCTTGGATTTTGGGGCTCGGTTCATAATAAAACTTCAGAATCTGTACTGGGGCTTTAGGTCTTCACCTGTGGAGTTTGTATGCTGGAGTGAAGAACCACCTCTTTCATTACACCGGGATACATGAACCGATTTACTACACAAACTACAAAGGATTCCGGGATTCCTACATTCAGTTTGTTTTCAACCCCTTGGGGATAGCCGACCCTTTGGGTGGGGAAATGGGAATTGTAGAAGAACTTAATTTAAGTCCACTAAGGTTTGGCTGTGGAAATTTCTCCAATTCTACCCTTGGACTAATAATTTCGAGCGGTTTTGGTCGGAATTGGAAAAGGGAGAGATCTGAAGCGTCAGAGAGAGATTCTTCAGCAAATTTCTAAGTACCCAAAATCGGACGAATAAACAGATGGGTTCGAAATCTGAAAAAGGTGTGGGCTTTGCAGCGTGGCAGAAGGGAAACGAAACTAGCTCTTTTTCTAGCGCCCGCTTCATGCACATTAAGTGACTAGAGCTTATGAAAACCCTCTATTGTGAATGTTGTGACTCTCGTAGTGGTTGCAAGCAATCAAAAGCTTAAACTCCACATCCAAAAGTGAGGGGGGTTTAAGATTTGGGTTGCATGTGTCAAAAACGAAAAAGATAACTCTTGTTGGGTCTAGTCATTTGGGCAGTGGGGAAGAGTGACTGATCAGAAGGCCAAAGCAGCTGCCCCCTCGCCTTATGAGTCGTTTTTCCCCTCCCCCCACCGACCTGAAACCCCCGCATAGGATTTTCTTCGGAAAATGGGAAAAAACATAGAGGGATATCTCCAGAAATAGACTGCGAGGATTGAGATGACCTTTGGGAGTTGGGGGATGACCATCCAACCGAAAAGTGGAAGTTAAAAAGGATTTAAAAAGGCTAAATCGGGCACACAAGATGACCATGGGGGCCCATGATGGCTAAAAAAAAAGATTTTGAGGGATGCCAAGAGCCCTTAACAATGCACAGTAGTAAAAGATGTGCAAAAATTCTCAGACCAAAAAATGTATGTATTTTCTCCCCCATTACATGAAGAAAGTATTAGGAGGGATGGACAAGAGGGGTTTAAGTTTCCTTAGGGAGACTAATTTTTTAAAAAATTTAATTACATAATTTTATGTAATAATTTTTACACTTAGAATATAATATTTATGCTTTGATTTTAATTTTTTATTGTTATTTAAAAATTTTTTGATAGATTTTTTTAAAATTTTTAAAAAATTTTTAAAATTTTTATTAACAAGGTATTCGCCGTAAGACCTTAGTGTTGATTCGGCAGATAATTTTAAATAAACAATCAATCAACCTTTTACAATATTCCTTTTAAATTGACTTTTACTTTTCTTTGAAAAAGTTTTATGAGCTTCTTTGCAGTGAAAAAGCTTATTGGACATGGACAGTTTTACCTCCTTGATGACCTGTTGTACCCATTTACACATATCTTTGGGTTTTCCATTTTTTTTAAAACGGCAAGACTGGGTCCATGGCCAAACCCTGGCGGGAAGCACCGCATAGGGGTTTGGGAATAGGCTTTTCCTTTGGTGGGGACCAGCTAAATAAACCCATTCTGGAAGGACAAAGTGTTAAAAGTTTGAAAAGAGCTGGTGTCGATGTTTCCCAAACCCCCAACTTTTTTCTTAAAAAATTTTTCTGCCATACATTAAAAATTTTCTAGTTCCTCTAACGTTTCTCTTCAGAATACTCATAGGGCTCGGGAAAAAACAATTCCCTTTCACGATTGAGGGGTTTTTTGGGGGAGAAAAAGAAAATTTTGCCCCAGGAATGTCGCATACGCACGCAGACGGTCACTCCGTTTATGACGAAACTCAACTTCAGGCTACCCTCGCTGTGGGGTGATGCGAGGATCACGTTTTACAACTTCAACAATTTTTTTGATGTACTTCGAAAATATCAAGATCCATGATTTATACACCCTTATGTTTCACTACAAGGTACTTTCTATATGAAATGTTTTTATATTTTCCAGGTATGATTTTTCCCTTTTTGGGGTTGAGGGGGACTTTTCCCCCTTTTTACCCGGGTTTGGGAGCCCGGGAAACCCTTTCGATTCCCCCTTCTTGCCCTTTTAAGTGGAAAGGGTTTCCCAAAATGAAGTTCCCGAGGGAATGGTTGGGGGTTGCGTAGGTCGTGGGAGAGAGCTAACTTGTAAATTTTTTTAGTACTATACAAATTTGAATTCTTTATTTCCTCACCCCCCCCCCCACCATGGAGTCCCAAAGAGGGGGGCTATAGTTGGGGCTCAAAATCCCCAAAGCCCGGGGGAAGAGGAAATATACCAGCCACTTTACAGATGAGGGAGCGCAGGGCCTATCGCTACCGAGAATAGGGCCCCTTACCCTAATATATTTGACCAGCCCATTGACTTGACCCGGGGCCCTTTTCAAACCCCCCATCTAACCAAATAAAGGACCAAAGAGGGGGTGTTGCTAGTGCAGGCGCAGCGTGCAGCATTGCTAAAACCCCCAGGATCCTGTCTCCTGGTAAACGGGATCCCCGCAGGGAAACACACGTGGGAGAGTTTTCCCCGGTCCAAGTGGGAAAGAACCAGGGTGGGACACCCTCCCTCTATAGGCCTTTTGTGCACCAGGAAGCCCTTTTTTCCACCCTCCCGGTGACCCCTCCAGTTGGGTAGCCCTCTGTTCCGGCCACCGATCATTGGGGGCCTCAAGCCCCCCCACCCCGCAAGGCGGCTTCCCTTGGGGGGTTCAACAGGAAGTTTAGAGTTCGGTTGGAAACAGTTTTTTTAATCTGGAAAAAAACGCGGAAGGGTCCCACAAGGGAGTGTCTAAAGGGGACCTATTTGCCTTTCTATAAATGACATTGTAAAGGTTTTTTCCAAGTGTTCTTATGTAAACCGATGTGGATGACTTTACATTACTGCTAAGGAGAAAGCTTTCAGGTGTGCAAGGGCACATCAGGGTGCAATAATCAGGTTGACAGTGGGCAACATATCAGGGTTCAAATTTTCCCCAAGTATACATTTCCAAACAAAGGAAAAATTTCCCTCCTTCCCTCATTTGGAACAAAAACCCCTACAATTTTCCAAGAGGTGAAGTACTTTGGTCTAATTTTGTCAAGGCTCAAAGGGTGCCTCACATAAACAGTTAAAATGAAAGGCTATAAAAGTTAGTATTTTGGGGTTCTTTTCCCTCGTCTGGGGTGCAGACCCCTCAACGCTTTTGCGGTTTCCGAGTGTTTAACGTAGTAACTTGATTATGGATGTGGGCTTATCATCGAATCCCCTGTTTCCAGATGATGGACTCAGTTCAAATGAAGCTCCAGAATCTGTACGGGGCTTTTAGGTCTTTATGTGGAGTTCCCGTATGCGGAAAGGGGGAAAACCCCTTTTCATTTCACCAGGGCCCCTGAACCCGATTGCTATATGAAACTACAAAGGATTTCCCGGGGGCTCCTACGCCAATTGGTTTCAACCCCCTT
This sequence comes from Penaeus monodon, assembly GCF_015228065.2. Taxonomy (NCBI): domain Eukaryota; kingdom Metazoa; phylum Arthropoda; class Malacostraca; order Decapoda; family Penaeidae; genus Penaeus; species Penaeus monodon. The sequence continues at coordinate 11,691,525 of NC_051423.1, read as the reverse complement.
GAGGATAGCCGATCCTAGGCAGGGAATAGGATCTTTTGGGAAAATCTTAATTCAAGTCTCCTAAAAGGTTCGGCTGTTGTTCCCCCGTTCCCCCCCTTGGATAAACTAGCGAGCTGGATTTGGTCGGAATTTGGGAAAAGGGGGGAGTCCAAAACGAAATCAGAGAGAATTTCTTCAGCAATTTTTTAAATACCCAAAGGGTAGACGCATATAACTATGGTTCAAAGTTGAAAATGGGGGGCTTTTTCAGCAGCGAGCAAAGGAAGACTGCTCTGGCGTTTTTCTTAACAGCCCGATCTTCACTACAAAATTTCTGCCATCCTTGCAGCAGTTTTTAACTAGAGATCTTACATTCATTCTATTTTGATATATTGCGACTCTCGTAGGCCTTGCAAGCAATCAAAGCTTAAAATCATCAATCCGTAGTGAGGGAGGTTCAAAATGGTTCATTGATTCAAAAACGTAAAAGATAACTTGTGTTGGTACCGTGCATGTTGGGATCAGTGGGAATGAGCGAGCTGATCAAAGGCCAAGGCAGCTGCCGCTTAGCCCTGTGATGATTGTTTCCTCTCCCCCACACCGACTTAAAACCCAGTCAGGAGTTGTCTTCATGAAAATGGAAGGGAAAAATGGAGGATACCTCCCGAAACAAAAAGGGGAGAGATTAGAGATGAAAATTGGGATTAGGGACTAGTCCATCCCAACGAATAGTAGAATTGCTTTAACAGCTGGGGTCGGGCACACTGACTGACTCAGGGCCGAGTTGCTAAAGTCAAGCACTTTTTGACGGATGCCAAGATCCATTAACGGTCGCACATGTTGGAAGTTGCAACTTTCAACCAAAAATGTATGTACTTGTTCCCCCATATACACGAAAATGTTTGGGAGTGATTGGGAATAGAGTGTCTTTTTAGTTCCTTTGGGAGCAATATTTCAATAAAATTAATCAGCAAATGTTTATGCAATATTTTTTACATTGGCAAATACTTTGCTTTGATTTCAAAATATTTTTAAAGTTATTTTTTAAAATTTTATTTATAGATTTTTAAAGTTTGAATATTTTAATATTTTATTTAAAAAGGTTCGCCGTAAAGCCTTAGCGTTGAAGTGGGGAGTAATTTTTAAAAAATCAATCAATTTAAACCCAAAGGAATGAGTTTCGTACGCAAAAAGGTCATTCTCGTCTGTGACGAAAACCCCAAAATCAGGCTACCCTTTCCCTTTGGGGTGATGGAGGGCCATTGAACACCCAAATATTTCCGATGTAGATCCATGACTGTTACATCATCAAGAGTCTTCACAACTCGCTACTTATTATATGAAGAATTGGGCACACAAGACTGACTCATGGGCCGATGATAGCTAAAAGTCAAGCACTTTGTGAGGGACGCCAAAGGGCCATTAAAGACGCCAGTAGTGGAAAGATGTGAACATTTAGACCAAAGGTGGTACTTGTCTCCCCATAACACTGAAAAATGTTTGGGGGGGGTTGGACATAGGGTCTTTTAGTTTTCCCTTGGGAGACTAATTTTTTAATAAAATTTAATTTTGCTAATATTTTTTGCAGCAATTTTTTTACACTGAGAAAATATTTATGCTTTTGATTTTTTAAATATTTATTTTTATTCGAAAAAATTTTTTGAAATATTTTTTAAGTTTTAAATATTTGAATATTTCAGTCTAAGGTATTCGCCGATGACCTTAATTTATAATATTAATAATCAGTCAATTAATCCTCACGACCACTTAGCTTCTGCGACAAGAGAAAGCCCATTCCGGGGTTTCTCACACAGTCTTTGAATGAGGCAGTCTGCTAGCAAAATCCCCTTTTTCTTTGTCTTGGTTTTCCACATTACTTTGAAGGCGCGAAAAGTAACTACTGATCTTTTTGTTATCTAAAATGAATAAAGTGAATCGTAAAACTCAAGATGCATAAAATCAAGATTTGTGTAATAAAATACCTTTAGATAATTACTTGCACAAAAATAACTAAATTAAAATAATAATGGTGCTATATCATAATCTTCCGGGAAGAAAATTTGATAAAAACAACATTTCGAAGGCGTGTGTACAGGCATCCTCCATACTCGCGGGATAAATGCGGTTTTCTCAGGGTCTGGTGGTGATGTAGAAGGCCGGAGAATGCGTCACATTGTAGAATTAATGGTAATGTGAGGCAAAATAACGCCACGCCACGGCTCCACCAGCCACGTTGAGTTCGTAACTTATATTTTCTTGGTTGTTTTTCCCATGCCTGTAAGAGAGTTAGAGGTGAGAGGAGTTATCTAATTATGGCGCAGTACCACCTGGAGTAACGACGTAAACTCAGCGAGGTCGTTCACTACAAAGACAGACAGACGGAGGGAGAGAGGGATGGAGAGGGAGAAAGAGTTAAAAAGAGGGAGAGAGGGGGAGAAAGAGGAAGACCGAGGAAGAGAGAGGGAGACAGGAAGAGAGAGAGAGAGAGAGAGAGAGAGAGAGAGAGAGAGAGAGAGAGAGAGAGAGAGAGAGAGAGAGAGAGAGAGAGAGAGAGAGAAGGGAGGGGAGGAGGGAGGGAGAGGGAGAAAAAGAGAGAGAAGGAAGAGAGAGAGGTGGGTGGGGGAAGCAGAGAAAGCGGTCACTGGAAAAGTGAGCTGTCACTCCTGTTGTATGTTATTGTTGATACTTTAGGGTACTGCGTGAAATGAGATGCTAGATCCATAATTCGCCTTATGCCTGACAGTACATTTAACAGCCAATCAGCTTTTATGACGAACAATGACGCCGTGAGCTAAACCTCCGTACTCTTGCCGAAACCCAAAGTATACTCAGTCACAGGCTTACAGCAGACGCCACTTTTGCGACATGAACAAAATTTTATTAATTTTCAATGATTTCTTGCTAATGATTATTATAAGTTCCCCTGGCTTTGATAGTGTAGGTTATACACCATCTGCTCAGACAGTCTATTGAAGAAGTCGTAGACGGTAGCATGAGCGAAAGTTGAGGTTGAAGGTGGCGTGGGCCTGTTGTGTAGCCTGGCCAAAGATCAACAAGGCCGAACAGGGAGCCTGGATCATGACTTCCAGGAGGCGATGGAGCCCATCTTGGCTGGGGCATAACTCGCAGCAGTGCCATTCTGGCACAAAGACCCAATAAGAGGTAGTGTTGGTTAGGGTGTGGCTTGGCCAGCACAGCAGGGTGCCCGGGGTATCTACGCCGTGCAGATCAGTAGGTGAAGGAATCTCGGACGAATACACATTAACGCTCCCCGTGATTATCAAACTTTACCGACAGAAGAAATCATGAAATTCACAATAATGACAGATTCAAGACCATAAAAAATAATAAATAAATAAATAAATAAAATAAGCACACCTACATTAGCACTGGGTATGAGCGTATATAAGTTGCTAAAAGAAAAACAATAATAAACTTTTTTTTTCTTTTTTTTTTTTTTCTTTTTTAGTAGTAGTAGTAACAAGTGGGCAATATATACAGTTTGTTCTCGTTTACTTTAAGATCTGAGGTATTTTTCAAAAACTGCTTGATAATATGGACGTACTCAATTTGGAAACCGCCAAAGAACACTCATTCATAAACAGCTTGTTATTTGCTACTTTTAAGGTGCTACCACTTGGGTTAACTTACCAGAGGGTGTACAGAAATTACTTTCGACAACAGTTCTTATATTTCGAACATGTAACTGTTGATGCATTCAAACATAAAATGGAGTTTTTGCGGTATGCTGTTAATATTAAAGGAAATGTGCAAGTATTTCTTAAGAGAGAATTTGACAGCTAACATATTTTACAATAATTCTCTTGCAGAAAAGTATAGGGGTCACTGATTTCTGTAT